>NC_139805.1:25495057-25791106 GCF_963457635.1 Microchirus variegatus | reverse complement strand
CATGTGGCATATATACATATATCAATACATATACACACTTATATACATACATATATACAGATATGTATTGTATCTACATATACACATATGTATATATAAATATTAACATGTATATACATTATATGTTTAAATCATGCTCTTTATTATATTTGATTAATTTGGTTTATTCAATGAAGTTGTAGATACGTAGGTTATTGTCAAAATTATGATATCATTTTAATTATGTTTATTAACTCACACAGATTACATTACATGACACATGTTCATCCATCATGCTTTTGTCACAGTGAATAGATGGTTGACAGACACACACACACTCCTCAGAAGTGAGGTGCTGCCTGCTTAGGACCAGGTTTTGGTCTCCATGGGGACTACTAGGTCAGTGTTTATGCCAGGAAAAAGGTCCTAAAGAGGTGACAAATACAAGAACACATACACACAAGCTCCCCCACCAGAACTGTCCATGGTCCTGAAGCACTGTGAGGGATTTCTTTCACCACTCACTTTCTACTTCCCTTTGAAAAAACAACAAAAACAAACTTCCTAAAAGCTGGAGTTGACGTGAGCCTTTTTAAATCTTATTAACATATCGTATAAGAAACAAAGACAAGTTTCATAACTTTATTTTTCTTTAAACAGACAAAAATCCCAAATGTCACATCAAACACGCGATAATGACTCCATGAAAACGTTTCAATGTTGTCACAACATGTTTAAAACTGACCACCTCTCACTTCAGCACAACATATGAGGCTCAGTGTCACAGCACTATAATACGAGCTAATATATGGACTAAAATGTGGGGCTAAACATTGAGAAATACGATGGAAGCACTTTGACGTTTGACTCTCATAGAACTCCAACACATTCCCACAGAAGAATCTGTCAAATAACATGACAAGAAAATATAAAGCATTCAATGTACACTTTTAGTCATGAATGGAGTAGATTTAAACTCATTAAACCCATGCATTTAAACCTTTACATGCAGATTAACCCTGTAGATGTTAATGGTTAATGGCTTACACTGGAAATCAAAGCAGCTAAGACAACACACAACTCAAATGATTCAATTCAAACTTAAGTTAGCAAGCAATGTTAAATTGTGCTCATGAAATTGAAGTTTCGTTGGAAGTAGCTTCATTTTTAGTCTTAAGTTATTTTATGAACAGGAAATTATATATATAATTTTTATTTATTAATATACATACTAAAAAATGTCATAGTATAGGCAACCATACATACATAGGTAGCATGCAAAGTAAAGTGAAATGGTGGTCCAGAATTAACAAGTCATTTGACATAAATAATATGTATAAAAATAGATATTCATGATTTAGTCATATATATAATCTGGAAAAACAAAGAAAACCGTTGACAAAATTGACTTTAGTTGGTGAGATTTAGGTGAAATAACTTCATTCAAATGAAAGTGAGCATTAACTTGCAAATACAAAAATTCCTTATAAAACTTGTTAACATTAGGTTGAAGAAGCTCATTTCATTATTAGAGTTTTCAATAATTATTTATGTTTCTTGGCCATTTTCTTTGTTTAGCTACACAATTACTCACAAGAGAATCAAAATCATAATTTAACCAAGTGCACCATTCCAATTTGAAAACCACTGCAGTGATGATTAATCTTAGGGATTGCACAATATCACTGTTTCTTTACCAATATCACAAACTGGAATATCTGTTGAAACTGAGTCATTTTAGACATTAATAGACAACTAAGAAGCTCAAATATTCTCCTCTCATAAAGAAGACAAAACACCCATAATCAATATAAAAAGTGTAAAAAAGAAACAACTGTGATATAATGAAATACTGCAGATTTCACAGCCCCCAAAAATATTGCACTTTACATTAGAAGACACAATGGTTTCTGGTCAAACTCCAACCAAAGTCAAATCATTAGAATGTTAACTTTCTTCTTTTCTAAACATACATATTAAGATGCAAAAACTGATCATTCCTATCCACTGTGATTTATGTCCTCACAAAACCCTAAAGATGCTCATGGTTACATTTAATCTGTCTATACTGATAGTAAGGTATGGAAATTGTCTACTTTATAGTTGAATTATTATTATTTTTAATAACATGTGATGGTAAAGATAGAGAGACATGGAAATCATTTTAAAGCACGCCACCAATCAGTGAAATGAGCAGTACATATGTTAGATGTATTATCAGCATGGGGCATATGTTACAGAAAATATACATATATATCATATCTATGTGGTTGAAGTAATGTTTAAAAGGCCTATACTTAAGCTGCTCCCTCTTTTATTCTTTAACACAGGCTGGCGCAGAGCATGCAGGGGGGTTGAAGGCATCAGGTAATAATGAAAGGATAGGGCCAATACTTCAAAGACCACCAGGTCCACATCACACAATTATACAATACAATTAGGATTAAAGGGGCAAAACGGTGATAACAGCAGATAGGGATAAATTATCACAAAAGGAAAGATGTGACTCTCTCCTGACCTTCATTAGGAGGGGGAAAAAACTCATTTGGAGCAGAGGGAAATCCAGACTCTCACAGCAGGAGACAGCGACTCACCAGATAAGATTTACTGGAACTAGAACTGGAACCACGACGAAACAAAAACATGGAATAAATGTGTGGGAATCATCTATGACAGTATTTGTTAATAATGTAATTTAAAAGGTCCAGTGTGTAACATTTAGGAGGGCTAATTTGCAGAAATTGAATATGTGTACCATAAAATGACCACCTTAAAACTAAAAACTGCTTTTGATTTTTCTTTATTTATTACCGATGTAGTTGAGGCGTTAAGCTTGGCTTTGTAAAGCAATCTGCAGCGTCACCACTAGATGTCACTGATTCTCAGACACAGGACTTTTAACTGGAACTGGACACTATTTCAATAGATCTTACACCATTTATTAATGTTTACTGTTAGAGCTTAATGTAATTATACTGAGTGCCAAACAGACACACACAAACTTGTTTTTATATACTGGTGAGGACGCATCATCTACATCAATTCCCAATCATTTGGACAAACAGTTATCATATAATTTATAACTTATAAGTTAATGCCTAACCCTAACCTCAACCTAATCACTACATCTTAAACTCAAGTTTAACCAGTTCCTGATGAGGCTCTGCCTCACTAGGACGATGTTTTGGTCTCCTTACTAGTCTTGAATGGTCAGTGTTTATGCCAAAAAAACGTCCTAAATCAATTATTTTGCCTAATTTTGGACAAAAATGCAAAACAAATGTTATTTTAAATGTTTTGTACCGTTCATTAGTATATAACTTTTAAATTGAATACGCAAAATCTGGCATTCATGTACAACTACAGTGCTTTTGATGAATAAAACATTTAGTTTTACTTCATTTATATTGTGAATACACCACTCAGTAAAGAGATTTAAGACATTTCCTTAAATAAATGTTGTAGGTTTTTAAGTCTTTTTAACTGATCTTTAGTTCCGCCGCGGTTGTTTTAGTTCTTGTGTCGGACGTTGCACTCCAGTGACTTCCAGTGATGACACTATGACCAATCAGTGGCCGAGTATAGAATCAGCTCGCTTGGAGCCTTGTCATAGCAGGTAAAAAAAACCATCAGGTATCAGGTACCCTAACCAATGCAAAAGTAAAAATTCAGAGTCAAACATGCCGCCAGCCAAATGATGAATCTAAAGGCTTCAAAACAGGACATCAGATTCTTAAGCCTGATGTCTTGGCCAATGATGTCATTTCAGAGAACATGAAAGTCGTATGCAACTCACTCAGATTTGATCTGTAATGAATCAGAACAATGTGAACATAGCCCCAGAATCGAGCACCTGCAGGCGTCGTCTCTATAGGGTGTGAATATTCCTTCACATTTCCTCTGAGTTCACTCACAGCGTTCCCCGGAGAACCAACCACCTCTGCTCCCATGGCAAAACGGGATCACGGCTGCTTTTCACGTGTCAGACGGAGAAAGGTCGCGTCCACATTGCTGCTGCTGCGACACGGCAGAGCGACAGCAATCCTGCTGAACTTCATTATACAGAAGGTACAGCTCCAATGTCAACCAGCGTTTGACCTTTCAAGCTCCTGCTGCTGCCTGACAGAACTCCCCGAGTCCCATCTGACTTTTTCCAGCTCAAGATCGAGGACTGACCTCGACTTCCGAAGCAGCGCCAACTGTGTCCATACTACAGACCAACGCTCCTGGACCCGTGATTTCATATCTGTCCCGCTGTGTCCCATTATTGATGCGCGTTGGACTTTAGTCACCCGACAGGCCGTTAAAGGGATAGTCCAGGCTCTTTGAAGTGTGGTTGTATGAGGCACTGACATCAGTCTTGACACTGAGGCCACTGAAAAACATGGCCGCCAGTGAGAAGAAAAACAGATTGTGACCATAAAACAAAATACCATACAACAGTTTATTAATATACACTGTCATAAGGACAATACAAAGTTGTTTACCATGGCCTGAAGAATACATAATCTCCTTATTTTATTAAGCCTATTTTTTCTTTCTTCTCCCTCTCTAGGGGTCGCCACAGTGGAGATTTTTACGCAGGATGCCCTTCCTGACACAACCCTCCCATAATGGGGATCAGGTAACTTCCAGCCCCTTGACCTGGTGGGGATCCGAACTGGCAACCCCTTCAGTTACAAGCCCAATCTCATTGTGTCTGTAATTAATGAAAGTGTATTGGTCTGCAACAATTAATTGGTAATAAATGGTCCACTAAATCAACTGCCAAATGTTTACATTGATGTTTTTAATGCAATAAAATAATTTTTGTTATTTCAGTAATGATGTCATCATTTTTGAGACTTTGGAAACGCACATTTTCAGCCATAGAGATTTTGTTTCCAAAGAAATACCAAAAAATAAGTTTGATACCATGAATTTACCTCTTACAATTAAAACAAAACAAAACTCTGTGAAACTGTTCATATATGTGCCGACGTTACTTACTGAGCAGGATGCTTTACCCTAAATTGTTACTGGTGGCTGTGTGGGTGAGTGTGTAAATGTGTATGAGCGATTTGTGAAGATCTATTGAATGTGTGAGTGAATGGGTGAATGGCAACTCCAGAGTAATATGCTTTGAGAGAAAAAAAACAGGAAGAGACCATTTAGAACTCAATGAGTGTTCTGACTCTCAACCAACCAGTTATCAATATCAATCATTCCTTAGCTCTGCAACAATTATTTATGACAGGGAAAAATGTCCTGTTAATTTAATTTGACATTTTCCACTTTCACATATTTCTTATTTGACCTGTGCACTATTTTTTGTATTATTTGGAAGACATTCCACTTTCTAAATACCAGTAAAAGCCTGAGGCAACAATCAAATAATGAGAAGTGGATGATGATGTGCAGGACTAATGATATTCACGATTACCTACCATGTTTTTTTTTAATGTAGGGGGACATTTTCCAATTAAGTAACAGCTGTTTTACAACTTTTTAAGTAAAACATTGATGATAACACCAATGACACATTTACACTCACTCATTACCTCTCCATATAGCCTGAAGACATATCTCATCAGTGGACGAGTGATGTGCCCAACATTAACATTCAGGCTCCGTCAGTCCATTTTAATTACTGGGGGAAAAAAACTTCTTTTTTTTAATAAAAAAAATAGCAAGACATGTTATGAAGTATAAAACCTTTAGTTAAATTGGATTTAATGATTAGTATGACAGTGTCGATGGCCAGAGGTGAAATATAAGTGGCAAAGCATATTGTGGAAGTTATAAATATCTAAAAGTCAGGAAATAAATATCAAAAACTGCACAAGGTTATGTCAGAATTGAATAAAGAGATTTCAAAATAAAATTCACAGTGTCAAGGAATAAACAATACACAATTAAATAAATAAACTTTACCTTTACCTTTAATACCCACACATTTACGGTTATAACCCACACTATCAAGATAACATTGAAACTCAGAACTGAGACATAAACAAAACAAAAAGAAAGTGTATGTGTGTTAGTACTCACGAATCTCAGTTGATTAGTAGGGGTAAGTGGACAACGATGGTAGCCTCACAAGGGTAATGGCAATGACGATGGCGATAGCAATGGCGAGGTCACTCGCACACACATCAGCTAAGTCCAATGACGAAAGAAAAACAGCAGGGCCGTCCGCTGGAAACCCGTCTCGACCTCTCTCCTTCTCCAACGTCCGTCTAGTTACAGAATACTATCCCAATTTAGCCAAAATATTACACGGTATTTCTTGTTGAATTAGCATTAGCTCTATATGCTACCGCTAGCTAGCAATTCAGTCTCTTAACACTATAACAGTTAGCTATAGCACACAAATACCGGCATACATATTCATATTCACCTCTCGCAGGTCACACAGAAGTTTACCTTAGACCCACGAGGAGTCAAAACACCATCCAGAATTAATCAAATTGCTCCCCGAAATCACGACCCTTCTGTCTTAGATCTCTGGTCATTAAACGCCATGCGTCTCTCTGTCGCATACCTGCTACACCACACACTACCCTGCGGCACTAGTCCCGCCCCTTGAACAGTGACTTTACCCTGATTGGCTCGTGAGTTCGATAACAACCAATGACAACACAGGTATTAAATGAATGACAGAAAAACAGGTAACAGGTTAGGTTACACACGTACACTGCTTATTTATATCTCCTTTTCTCTCAACGCTGATATTTTATAAGACGTAATTAACTTAAAAACAATAATATATTTTAACTGTGAATAGTCTAAATTATTTCACTTAATTATTAAACTGTGCATATTATATTGTATACATATATATATATATATATTTTTTAATTATAAACATCCCTTTTTTATAATGAGTTAAAATGATATTAGAGTTGAGGACATAATTTAGTTTACCTTTATTCACTTAGGTCCTGTTCAAACCTGGTATTAACATCTGTATTCTGTGATCTGATTGCATATGGACAGCCTTATGTACGACATTAAAATGTAGCCTGGATGCGTTTGCTGCGACCACACAAAATCTGATCAGATCTTGGATAATTAGGACAAAATAATGTTTCTTTATGTGGTCACGACATCGCCCAACCAAAGTTCTCAGTTATCAAGCTTGTACTGGATGAAACCACCTGTCAATCACACTGGTGTTCATTCAAATACTGATGCTGAGATTTGTGTCAGGAGTGACCAGGACGGACAGGATTAGAAATGAGCGTCTTCCACGGACAGCTCAGACTTAACAGTTTGGAAATAAAGTAAGAGAGTCAAGGTTGAGATGGTTTGGTCACGTGCAGAGGACAAAGGATGTTGTGAAGGAGGACATGAGGACAGTTGGTGTAACAGAAGCTGATCGTCTTCTTGTCCTATCCCTTGTGTTCTACAAGAGATTGAACAAGAAGAAGATGAGCACTCATACGTGTAAATACATCTGAAACTGCAGCAGATCAGAGGACCTCAGCTGAGGAGGCGGTTTCGAATGCATACCCGAGGACAGATTGTGTACGTTCATCTCAGGAACAGCTTCCATATATTGATTTTGTGATCAGAGGACACTTTCAGGGTGGATTGGGAGCATTGGATGGATCCACAGTCCGAGAATCAAGCACCTTCAACATGCAACACCCTGATTCCCTGATTACACTCACTCACGTTGCATCAATCATATTTCAGAGTATATAGTATGTTTCCTTTTTGTATCTATGTACTGTTTCATTTGTGTACTTAAAGGTGCATTATGTAATAAATCTAAAGCAATTGGCCATAAAATCCTCCTAATATGTCACAGAGACTCAGGAATAATGTTCATATAACAAACTGAACTCACCAACAACAACAGTACAGACAAAATATTTGCATTAAAAAAGAATATTTTGCAGACTGCAAATCATGTTTTTGCATGTGGCGCCACCTACCGCCGTCTACCAATCATTGCAGCCACGGGTTGCCAGTTACGTCAGAAAACGTAACCTAAAAGACCTCAGTATTTTGAATTTGAATGCAGTAACTGTTTTTGGCCACATTCTTACATATGGCACATTTAAACTGGTGAAAGTTCGGAATTTTTTTTCCATAAACTGTGAATAAATGTGTTGGGAAAACTGTAATCTTAACATTTCTGTTGACCAGAATCCTCCGTTTGTGTCTCACTGTAGGACCACCAGTGATTCGGGGACCCATGGATTTGAAGATGAGAGTCATGTGATGAATTCAAAACTGAGACTGAAAATCAATACTCGGCAGAATTACACCCATCAATCAACCTCCCTCTGGTACCTTTTTCCCTCTGTTTTTTCTGTTTATGGACGTTTGCCTCCTGAATGATGAGGCAGGGAAAAAGCAGCCGGAGCAGAACTGAAGGTGCTTTCAGATTGAAAACAACTCAAATACAAAGCAATGAATGAAACAGAGACGGTTACAAAACATCCAGGCGTTTGAAGTCAAAGCAATTCACGAAGAGAAAGGCGGGAAAAAAAACAAATCTGTACCAGAGAATGATTAATTAATTTTGGTGAATGATGTGTTTGAGCCTTGTGAAATATCAGTTTTCATTTCCTTTTTTTTTTTTTTGCACTTTTGCAGAGGCTCTCAAGAGACCACTCATTCAAAAGACAGCTCAATTTAAAGTTCCCACTGGAGACGGATTCAGAAAGTCTCTGTCGTGTATACAGTGTGTCAGGCTTTGAAGGCTTTTAAATGTCATAATCTTCCTCTTCAGAGCTGGAGAGAGAGAGAAAAAAATAACATTCTCTTCACGTTATTTTATTTGTCTTGATTGAAAAGTGCATCACAAATCTACACTGAGAAAAAAAGAAGAAGAAGAAAGTGATTGAGAAACTTTTACATCTTTTGGACTTTTCTGAGCACTTTCCGGGACCAATTTCCCCACATTCAAGGACTTTTCCGAGCACTTTCCAGGACCAATTCCCTCAAATTCAAGGACCGAATGCGCTGACACAGCATCCTCTTCCCAGGCATCACATCGTAATCTGCTCTCTCTTGCTTAACTTTACTCGCTCATTGCATGGAATCAACTGTGTACAGCGTCCACAACAACGCTAGTAATTATGACTCCACAAAAGTAGGTGGCGTCATAACAAACAAGGACAAATCGGCATCGGGAGACATTTACCTAAATATCGGCTTCTTTCCTGCACAAAATTCAATGACTTAAGTCTATTTAGGAAGATTTTTAAAAACTTGGTTTAAAAAAAAAAAAAGTGTTGTTGTTAGTGTAGGGCACTAGGTTAACGCATGTTAGCACACGTTAGTGCACAGCGCGTTTTCCATGGCGACTGACCGGAAAAAAGACGTGCGTGACATCATGTTTTCATACTGTGACACCGGAGTCCAGGCACCGTTTACCCGTTAGCTCCGTTAGCTGCATTAGCTCCTTTAGCGCCGCTAGCACGCCTACAGTCGAACTGGAGCGGTCTCTTTATTAAACGAAAATAGCAGCGCTACAAATAACCAGCGTACCTGTGCACTGCGCATGTGTTTAAAAACTCTCGTTAACGTTAACTCGTTAACGTTGACGCCGTTAACCGCCGCTATCGTGTTAACGTGCCCAGCACTAGTTGTTTTTTTTTTAATTCAAGGATTTCAAGGACCCATGCACCAAAATACATCAATCAGATAAGAAAACAGAAACAACCAAATATGAAATCAACAATTATTATGTGTAATCAAGGTGCGTCCAGTGAGTGAATATGTGAAAATACAAATGCACATGGTCGCTGTATTCAGTCTCTGTAAACATGACGATTGTTAGCGTTTAAGAAAAACCGTCAAAGGCTCGTCTCAACCGGGGTGAGTGCGTTGAATCATCACAACTGAGTCATGTGCTTACGTTTCCTTCCTGTTATTGTGCGATAATTAAATCACCCGCTGACCTTTTGTATCTTCTGAAGGACAAAGATTGTGATTTAATCACAGCATTTACTATTATTATTTTTTTCTTTTTTACCATGAGTCTATATCAAACTTGACCTCAATCACGTTACGGCCGGAGAGAGTCGTTTATTCATCAGAAGAGGAAGATTGATTTCCTGTCATTTGCATTTATTCTCACCCTCCTCTCCCGTATTCTTCTCTCCATCTTTTATTTATTTATTTATTTATTTTAAAGCAGATAGACGTACGACCCAAACACTGCCTCTTCACGAGTGTCACATTTAGATGTGTTTGCATTCACTGGGCTGATCTTTGATAAAAAACTGTTTATTCAGACGGCAAACAAAAGTCCAAAAAAAGTGAATATAACCTCAGAACTCTGGAGGAGTGGATTGAAATTGGTCAGACTCTCTCTCTACTTCTTCTCTTCGTCTTTCTCTCTCTCTCGAATGGAGGGTCCATTGTCGTACGTCAAACAAAAGCTTTTTTTTATCAGAGGTTCTTAATGTAACCCCTCTCTCCTCCCTCACTCTCTCTCGGCCACCAACTCGTTTCTTCTCTCCCTTTCTTTTCTCATTCATTTATGCCACTGTGTGTGGAAATAGGCTGGGCAACAATTAATTTCATAGTGAATTCAGGCAGGATCTATTACCCTCCTCTCTCTGCCTCTATTGCTCTAATGGAAATCTATTTCACTTCTCTTTTGTGTCCGATATAATTTAATGCCCATTTTATTAATGGCCTGAAATAATTACGGAAGCCCTTTGTGATCCTTGAGTATGTTTCATTTAATTGTGTAATAAATGTCTAATCAGCGCTCCCATCTGAAGCCATTATGGCATTAAAATTAACAATTACGCCACAAATGTCTTGGTGAATGCGTCGGGGTCTATAGAAATCATTGCTGATAACAAGACACATATAAATCATTCATGAGAATTTTTTTTTTTTTTTTTACGCCCTCACAGAAAAGCAGAGTGAGAGATAGAGGAGGGAGAGAGAGAGGAGGAGGAGAAGAAAAGAGGGGAAGAAAGAGGCTGAGTTTTCTTTATTCCATTGAAAAACCGGGGATGGCTAAAAAGATAGGGCATTTTAAAACTGTGTCACCCTCTCCACTTCCTTTCTTCCGCCGCCTCTCTCTATCTCCCTTTTAATTTGCCTCCCTCTTTATTTTTGAAGTGACAGATTTCACTTTGGGAATTCATTACGCGTTAACTTGGAGCGATAAAATATCTATCAGGGCCCTCGGCCGCGGCTCCTTTGCTAAGCTGCGTGCACGTCGGCGCCCCCCGGTTCAACGTTGTGGGTGACCGAAGGCAATTAAAGAGGCTTCACACTCGCTCACTCTGCCAGTGTCACTCTCTCTCTGTGTGTGTGTGTGTGTGTGTGTGTGTGTGTGTGTGTGTGTGTGTGTGTGTGTGTGTGTGTGTGTGTCTGTGGGGGAAGAAAAACAGGAAGGCTGCTCAACACACCAGCAAGAATTGTTTTCTTAGGAGCCAAGTATACAGATTTCATGGTGTGTGTGTGTGTGGGGGGGGGGGCAAACACATCCATGTGCCCGCCAGAAAAAAACACCCTCGTTTCAGTTTTGCCTCCATGTCACTTCCAAGCTAATATACTCCAATTTGTTTTGGTGAATCTATTTTAGCAGCGTAAGGTTCTGACCTTCTTTGTTCTCTATTACCATGAGGCACAAAAGGAGCCTCCGTGGGCACTGGATTCCATCCCGGTCCAGACTCTTCCCGCTTTGAGGTGGATGTCTCTTATTGTGTTGAAACCCCAGGAAAGGAGAATTGTTATAAATGATAAATGAACTTGAGCAAATAAAAAGTTCAGAAACGACGTGAAAACATCGACCGGGAGCCAAGTACCATGTTGCATTCGCCTCTGCTGCTTTGGAGGTCATGTGACACAAAGGTGACCAGATAAGTTTCATTGTGTATCTGTTGGGACACATGGTGTAGAAGTAGTGGTTAGCACTATTAAACTGACCGTAGGTGTGAATGTGAGAGTGAATGGTTGTTTGTATGTATGGCGCCTTTACATTTAGCATAGAATGTGTTTCCTGTGATCAGAAGGCGATATGGGATGGCACTTCACCACATGCATTTAGACCTGGTATTAGCATGCGTCTACGGTATCCATTCACGGTCGTCCCCAGTTACGTCACCTTCCTCGTCTTCTGCAAAGAAGACCTGACTGAGGGAGCGCTAGTATTGACGTGTTTCCACCAAGTAGAACAGTTCGGTACGGTACATATTTTTTACTAACGCGGTTAATGGCGTTACCATTAACCGCGTTAACGCATGCCACGGTTCCATGACGACTGACCGGAAAAAGACGCATGTGACATCATGTTTACGTGACTCCCAGTTGTTAAAATGAGTCTCTAAAGTAACGCTAAACTTTAAAAACAAAGGCAATAAAGAGAACGCTCCAGTTCAACTAAAGGAGCTAAAGGAGCTAACAGAGATAACTGGTAAATGGTGCCTGGACTCCAAAAACTGAGTTACTTTGAAGACTCATTTTAACAATCAGGAGTCACGTAAAACATGACGTGATTTCCTCACTCAGTGTTAGGGTCTAAGGATAGAGGGTTTCACTTACTGTCAAATCAAACTGCGTTTGTGATGTTGGGCTGTATATAATGTGTAAAAGTGGCAAATGAGTATGTGTATTTTCATTCTCAACACTTTTGAAACCGAACTTACAGCCTTGGTCAAACTTTATTTTTCTACATATAATGATGACAGAAGCAGAAATAAATCATTTTAAAACGGCCATGACTCTCATTATGTTGACTAACTTCACGCACACCCTTTGCTTTAACACCGGCATATATGAGGTTCATCAAGTATCTTAAAGAAAATTCATAATCTGTGGCACTCGCTACTGAATAACTTCAGTAATGCAGCAAATTCCATCTTTAAAAAAATGTGCTTGAGAGCAACAAAAACATCTACAGGTGGACAAATACTGCACATCAACATGGAGCTGTTACTAACATAAGATGATAGAACTATATTATTATAATAATTACTGAACAACTGTGGTGAATGTCGCATGCCATAGATTTTTAAAGTGACAGAGAAAGTTCCTGAATGCACCAACAATAACAGCATCTTAAGACATTATTTCACCTTGGCTGTGGTATTCGTTCATAATCAGCATCTCAAACAAGTCTCCAAAGTGTGACCAAAGACACAAGTAAACAAAACGCAAGGGAAATTCAGATGAATAAAAGGACAAGTCAAAAATCTAGTTGGGGATGTGAGAAGATCAACAATCATGAATCATGAATATACGTGAACGTCCAGTGTACAGTTTAATGACAAAATTATACTACCATGAATGCCTGTGTAAGTGTATATTGACTTTAAATAAAAAAATACATGGCTTTCATAGCTATCAGAATAAGACTTTTGTTTGCACTTTAGTCAAGGGCCTTGGTTTACAATGCTCGCCGTGTTGTGCCGAAGTTGATGCTGAAGCTTACGATGCAGATGGAAAAGTGGTGAGCAGAGAAAACCAGTACCGTAAAAAAACTATACTTTATGGACAAAAGTATTTGGACGTCTGACCATTGCACCATCAGGGACTTTACTTTACTGATGTATTCAAATAGATAGCAGAGCATCTATGAGGTCAGACACTGATAGATGGGAAGGCCTGGCTCACAATCTCTGTTCCAGTTCATCCCAAAGGTGTTCAATGGGGTTAAAGGACAAGTTCTTCCACACCAAAGTCATCAAACAATGTCTTTATAGTCCTTGTTTGGGCACTTGGATACAGCCATGTTGGAATAGAAACGGGTCTTCCTCAAATTGTGGCCACAAAGTTGGAAGCACAGCATTGTCCAAAATGTCTTGGTGACGCGTTACGATTTCCCTTCATTGCAGATAAAGGGCCTATAGCATAAAGCCTGTTTGAAACTCCTGAATTCAACACTTAACTCGGTGTGGCCACCTTAGTTTTTATTAATTATAAACAAATATTACAGAGAAATAGCTAATACAAAATAGCTGCTGATGAACAATGTGGAATAATCTGCATACACAAAGAAAGTAAGACAACTGATATTGCAGATCCAAAGCAAGGATGCAAGCATTGTTGTATATGTACAAACACACACATATAGAGTATACCTGTGGTATTATAGAAAAGTACGAGATAAAATTACAGAATTAACCTTTTTATAGCCTGTGTGAGGGAGAAGTGTTGCACTTTTTGAGGCCTGTAGCTTCAAAACACTGCAATGACAGATCAAATATGTACTTTGTTGTTCCTTTTGGATTGTTTTACTCTAAAAATCAATGTCATTGTTAATAAAGACATAAAGAAATAAAAATATTGTATTTTTTATTCTGCTATGTCATTCCGAGATACTTTTTGTTTTTGAGACTAAAGTCAGCTCACTGTCAAAGTGCATCAGGGCAAATGGATCATTTCCTGAATTTCAAAAATTCATTAAAATTATTCCTTAAGAGGTTTTGCAAATATTTTCAACGGATCCTTGTTCAGGGCGATGCCGACTATTATGATGGTAAATTTCAAGTAATTTCGAGATACTTTTTGTTTTTGAGAAGAAAGTCAGCTCACTGTGTAAACTGTGGGCTATATAAAAATTGGATCGATTGATAAATGCACACAAAAGTTGCTTTTAGAAAAAAAAGGACTAATTTTTATGCTAATCAATTAGGAAACTCCTGCTGAAATAAGGAAGAGCAGTGTAATGCCAAAGGCACAGAGGGTGAAAACACAACAAACTGAAACCATATCTTAAATCATCTCGGATATTATTACATTTCCCCCTAACGGGGTTTCCTTTGTACAAACACGTCTTTGGCCATTTAATTATGCATTTAACTGATGTGCAAATTAACCCTAGCATTTTGACAAAGACTCTCCTGATCACACCTCATGCATCTTTTTTTCCCTCCTCTCGTTGCTTTTCCCAACCTTTTTAATTCCAAGCTATAGATTTCATGGTCAATTTTTATCTCAGTTTCGCCTTAAGAGTCCATCATCAATTCTTCACAACTTTTCATGTCCCCATTCTCCGCGAGATTCACTGCGAAATTGCCTATTCAGGTTGTTAAAGAAGTGTGACTGCTGTAAATTTCTGACGACAACAGCCGGGCGCTTTGAATATACATTAGGAAAGTTGACCTGCAGCAGCAATTAGTCGTCGTCTTTGTTTATCCTTCACAGCTCTTTTCTGTCTTTTTACACACTTTTTGTTTTCAGCGGAGTTCTGGTGAATCTCACATCAAGAGATAGGTTTTGTTACACTCAGTGTATGGATCAGTGACCTCAGTGGAGCTGGGACTTAACAAACCATACCATTTGTGAAAAAATAAATACAAATTGAGAGCCAACTGAAATAGAAAAAACCTAACCTTCATTCTTATCTTAAATGAAGCAAACAACAAAAACAAAGGTTCTTTTCATAATCTGAAGGTTACGTAAGCAGTTACAAGACCCACAACTACACATTTCACTTATTCTTGATCAATACATCAGTGAGCACTTATAATGTAAGCAGGTGGAGCCAAGAAAATCTCTCCATCTCTGATGATATTGGCACGTTTTATATTCAATGCAGTTGTAGACCCTGTTTTTTAGGTTTCTTTGCAGTGTAGGCAGTTGCTGCCAGTGTGTCCTCCAAGAGAAGTTGTATGCAGAGTCGGTGTAGAACAACAGCCCATAGGAACACCCCTGCTCTCCGAAAGGATGTAAACACTCTTTCTTCACTCTGTATGCATCAGGTTTATAATAGTGCTGTGCAATAGGTTAACGCGCGTTAACCGCGACAACGGAGTCCAGGCACCGTTTACCAGTTAGCTCCGTTAGCTGCATTAGCTCCTTTTAGCACCAGTTAGCACGCCTAGAGTCAAACTGGAGCGGTCTGTTTATTAAACGATTTGATTAATTAATCACATTTACACTTACATCAATCCATTGGTGTCCCGTAAGGATACAGTCACAAAATGTAAGGGCACTTTTTGTACATTCTCCAATGTCATTTTTCGCCTTTATCCTGCTAACAAACAAACAAAAAGATGGACACCTGTGATAAGATAACATCTCTTGGCAAAGGTGATAAAAAACGTAAACTAAGAAAATAGTCAAATTCTAAGAAAGGAAAACTAGCTAATTGCTTAACCTTCATGGTTATCTTTTAGCATCTAGCATGTAGCATTCTGGTCAAAATCATGGGATTTTAGTTTTGCAAAAAGATATTTTCCATAATCCTGCTAATTTATGGATTTGATTAATCACATTTACCCTTAGATCAATCCATGTCCCGTATGCATACAGTCACAAAATGTAGAGGTACTGTTGTACATTGACTAATGTCTGCACCAAAATGTAATGGGTTCTTCCTTGGCTTATATCAGGTCCTTCCACAGATATTCATAAAACATGTTTTCCCATAATCCTGCTAACAAAAAAACAGATGGACAACAGTGATAAGATAACGTTTCAAAAGAGAAAATGTAAAAAATAGTCAAATTCTAAGAAAGGAGAACTAGCTTAATTGTTAGCTTAATTGCTAGCTTAAGTGCGTGATATCTTTTAGCATTTAGCCTGTCTGGCTCGAGAAACATGTCCAAGTGTCATGACATCAGGTCTCCTCCTTTGCTTTGAACATCCAAACACTGACAGGTCCTCATTTAGCAGGATGAACGTGATTTAGTAGCGACTCATGACAAGGCTGGAAATTATCCGTGCAATTAGCAAAAAAAAAATTTTGCTAACGCGAACTAAAAGTCCCCAAATCCACTTAAATCACATTTAAACCACTGACATCAAGCTTTTATCCCCTGAGAGGCAGAATGAGAATGACTGAAGCAGTTTTGTTTGTTACATTAATAAAGTTTTTTTCTCGTTTTTTGGCAGTAATGCTTCTCTATCCTGCTGCTGCTAATATAAGAAGTAATAAAGATAAAGGCAACATCTTTATGACATTTAGTCACACTGTCTGAGTCCTCTCCTTTGTCTTTAAAGGGACCATGGGCTATAATTGGAGACCAGTTCACATCCTTTCTCTCGCCTGAGAGGGTAAATGAGGGATCCCCAGACTCCAGGATTACCCTATTATTGAGAAGACGTTTCCACTAAGCCTCCACCACTGACACATACTCCTGTTCTGTGGCCTATTCACTTTGAAATATGTCTTGTCAGGGAGGCTTACGGAAAATCTACATAATCCTTTTTCATCACAATTAAAGATACCACTGAACAATAAAATTGCTTGCTCTCTGGTTTGTTTCATGTTGCTTTGAGGGGAAAAAGAGCGCGAGGGAAAACTGAAGGTTGCAGAAGGCGGCGAACGTCAGAACATCACGTGACCTTTATGGTGTTAGAGCGGCCGCCGTGAAACTGGCGCAAAACGATGAAATGCATTCAAATGACAGTTATTTAACTGGTGATTTGATAATATTTAGTGTATATATAGAGTGATAATTGGACAAAAACTAAAACCTCTTATTAATGTACCCGAGATAATTTTATCACATTACTAATGCTGGGCACTATTTTAACGCACGTTAACGCACGACGCATTTCCATGACGACTGACCGGACAAAAGACGTGCTAGACGTCATTTTTACGTGCCGCGACACCGGAGTCCAGGCACCGTTTACCGGTTAGCTCCATTAGCTCCTCTAGCGCCGTTAGCCTGTTAGCGCCGTTTAGAGCAGCGCTACAAATAACCAGCGTACCTCTGTACTGCGCATGTGTGCCTCTGTTTTTAAAGAGAGGCGTTATTATCGAGACTCATGTTAACAATCGGGAGTCACGTAAACATGATGTCACGCGCGTGTTTTTCCGGTAAGTCGTCATGGAAACGCGTCGAGCCATTACTGTGCGCAGCACTAAATTACATTACCTTAGTTTACTGGCCAGTACATACACTGTATATAAAGAAGTACATTATAAATATTGTATAATGATGTATTTGACTGAGTTTACTTACTCTGACAACTCCCGACTCCCTTTCTTGCTCTTATTGTTCATAATGTGTAACTTTCCTGATGATAGCATCATTAAGTTTGGTGGTTCACCTGCTAATGCTCCCCCTTGTAGCACTTTAATGAATGAATTAATCACTAGGACTGTATGTTGGTGAGCTAGCATTTTAAAGTCCCTCAGGTGAAACTCAGCCCTTGTACAATAACACTTTTGGAACCCTTATTTCTAAGAGTGTAGGGCTTCATCCTGAACGTTTCAAATGTACCAAATCTCTGTAGAAGCTTTTTGTACTATTAAGCTATTAATAGTTAAGCTACTATTAAGCTACTATTAAACTATTAAGCCTATGTTGAGATGTATTATACAGGGTTCATCATCTGGGGACCGTGAACGATTGTGCATTTTTGTTAAAACATTTTGTGCTGATCCACTCAGCAGAGTTATTGCATGCTGTTGGTAGTTAAGTTAAAACTTAAAAGTGCATTATGTAATTAATCTAAAGCAATTGGCCATAAAATCCTCCTAATATGTCACATAGACTCAGGAATAATGTTCATATAACAAACTGAACTCACCAACAACAACAGTACAGACAAAATATTTGCATTAAAAAAAATATTTTACACATATACAATATATATATGTTTCCTTATATTTTTTTCTTTTTACTATTTATTCTTTTTTTTTTAATTCTTTTTTTTAAATTATTATTAATATTATTATTATTATTATTATCATTATTTCTTTCTTCCTTTTTTGATGGTTTATACCTCTAAGGGTGGGGAGTGGGAATAATACCCAAAAGAAAATTGTAAACTGTAAGACCGAGGATTAGTATTTTCATATGTTATCCGAATCATTTTCTTTTGAGAAATAAAAAGATATAAAAAAAAAAATATATATATATATTTTGCAGACTGCAAATCATGTTTATGTTTTGAACTCATGTTTTGGCATGTGGCGCCACCTACCGCCGTCTACCAATCATTGCAATCAGTAGAGTCTCAGCTGCCGAGCAACCACGGGTTGCCAGTTACGTCAGAAAACGAAACCTAAAAGACCTCGGTATTTTGAATTTGAATGTAGTAACCGTTTTTGGCCACATTCTTACATATGGCACCTTTAAAAGAATATATATATATAAGGTTCATCCTCTGGGCATCATGAATGTATACATTTTCAAAAGCAATCCAATCCAACAACAATCTAGGAAATAAAAGAAACACCATGCATAGTGTGTCTTGTTGCTGCATTACAACATGGTCTATTGAAGCGACAGTCGGTGTCTCTGTCCTTTACATTTACAGGTTCCTCTCTGTGCAGCAGTGGCGACTGGATGAATTCATCCTCGTGCTTTGGCTCGGAGCGTTTGACCCCTAAAACTCGACATTGACTGATTGAGTTCTCTTGCTTTCCCTTTGACCTGTTGAGAACATTTCAAAAACCTGCACAATGTCAGCTAAGTTTATTCACAAGCAGACTGGACCACTGATATTCTTTGCCGAGAGGTTGTGACCTTTTCTTAAGAAGTAGCAGCAGGGAAGTTAACAAGTAACACACAACAGTCTCCCGCAGTATTATGTGAAGTACAGGGCAGTGAGGAGGGCAAACATCCTATCATCTTGCTCAGAATGCCCAGGAACCTGACGCTTCTTTCATCGCTAATATCCGTATTCTACCCAGTCCTCACTTTCAGTCCGAGGTCAGATGATGTCACGACTGATGCCTGAGTGCCAAAACACGGTTGAAGCTGCTGAAGACACAAACTGCACCTTTTACTGTTAATTATTAGTATTTCATTATGTATGAAGAAATGTCTGTTAGTGGTTCCTAACTACACGTTAGAAGTCAGAAATGTCATTTAAACCAATATTGAGCTTTTGCAGTTTCTACATTTCTACATTCTCATTATAAATATATACTTTATGGACAAAAAAACCACGATGCGTGACCTTTTGCAGCTATAACGGCTTCTACACTTCTTTCCTCAAGATTTTGAAATATTTCTATGGGAATTTTGTGTCCATTCATTCTGTAACGATGTTGGACGAGGAGACCTGGCTCGTAATCTCTGTTCCAGTTCATCACAGAGGTGCTCGATGGGGTTAAAGGTCAGGGCTCTGAGTGGGTCAGTCAAGTTCTTCCACACTAAACTCTTCAAATCATGTCTTTATAGTCCTTTCTTATATATATATACACACACACACATGTATATATATATTTATATATACATACATATATATATGTATATTTATATATACACACACATATATATATACATATATGTACATATATATATGTAGATATATATACATATGCAATTACAATTTTAAATGATGACAACATATTAGGTTTTTAACAAAGGAAAACTAGTAAATAATAACTCAAAGTGTATAGTTAGCTTTTAGCTTTTAGCATGTAGCATTCTGGTCAAAACCCAGGAATTCTAGCTTGTAAACACCAAATATTCACACTATATTCCAAATGTAACAAACAAAGAAACAAACAAACCAACAGACCAATTTTAACCACATTTACACTAACATCTAGGATGGCATGGTACCACTTTTTGTGCCCGTTAGCGATAGCGATGTCACAAACCTTTCCTTTTCAACATATTTGTGCTAGCCATTTTAAATCTTCTTCTCCTAAAAATAAACAGCCACACAAAATACACAAAATAATAACACTTAAGCTAATGAAAATCAAATCATAAACTAAGATCTAACTAACTTGAGCAACGAGTCCTCATAATTCAACTAATAAAAAATTATTTCAAATCTTGATGACAGATGTGCAAAAATTGGATTTAAAAATCAAAACAAGAAGAAAAGTCACATTGATATTTTAGATATCCTGTTTATTAACACAAAGAAAATGTAAAAAGTCTTAAAATGATATTGTTATTATATTGAATTTCCTTTACATTTTGAAGTTAAATCATGTGGTGAAAACATCTATTTTCCTACTCTAATTTGAACTCATTCTAATTTTCTGTGTTACTGTATGTGTGGACACCATAGTCTCAGGCTAAACATGACAAAGCGTTTTGCCTTTCTAATCTCAACTTGTCCAAAGTTTGTAGTCGAGGCCTTCGTTGTGTGCGAACCCTCGGGTCATACACACTGCAGTCCTGTTGTTGTTGTTGTTGACAGTGTAATCCTCAGAAGTAAAGCTAATTATCCTCAGAAGCATGTCTTCCAAACACCAATTTGTCTCAAAGTGTCTTTCTGCAGCTCTGGGTTCGGTGTCTAGAGGGGGAAACAGGAGATTTCAGGAGGTAATCTGGTGTTCTGAAAGGCTGCAGGTGGCTCTGGGTCAGGATGGATGTGAAAGGGAACAATGTGAGTTTGGTGTATTTAAAGACTAGAGCTTCAGAAAAAGGTGGAAAGGTAAAGTCCAAGTTAGTGTGGAGTCACAACTCTGATTGAAAATAACACGTCCAATTTGTGAAATGGAGTCATTAACATAATTCTGGGTATCTGCAGGTTTCAGGAAGTCAAATTTAAGACTTTTTTAAGACCATCATGAATGATAAAGTATAGTATTATTTCATGAATATACTGGCAAAAAAGTATGAAGCATATTAAGGAAAATTTACTATTTATATTTATCAGAAATTCACCTGTAAAACACTATTTAAGACTTTTTAAGGCCTAACAGTCTGATTATTGTATTTTAGATACCCTGACTTTGGCCTTATCCCCCATTACCACTGGTCAAAACAAAGAGAATGTGTTTTGTGAGCCTTCACCCCTGAGATCCAAATTTCTTCTTCATCTAATTGATTTTTGGCAGTGATAC
The DNA here is from genome assembly GCF_963457635.1 of Microchirus variegatus. Lineage (NCBI taxonomy): Eukaryota > Metazoa > Chordata > Actinopteri > Pleuronectiformes > Soleidae > Microchirus > Microchirus variegatus. The sequence continues at coordinate 25,769,445 of NC_139805.1, read as the reverse complement.
AAATCCATTCAGACTGCATATAAGAAATTAAAATCCTCCAGTTGCAAAAAGAAGAACTGAAGACATGGTCTGCAACCAGGCTCCTATTGGACAATACTGACCATCAATCACACTGGTGTCCACTCTTTAACCCCCTACCCGTTGCTATTACCTTGTATTTTTTTTTTTTTTTTTTTTTTTTTTTTTGTACGGCGACCTTGAGTGTCTTGAAAGGCGCCTTAAATATAATGCATTATTATTATTATTATTATTATCTATTTTCCCTCTAAATGAAAACATCATTCACAAAAATGACATGGTATTTTATTGAAGGAGACCTGAAAGTAGTGATTGAGACCATTAATTCCTCAGGAGAATGATCACTGACGTTATAAATGAGGCAAATGTTGCCGTCGACTTCTGTTTCAAACTGAGTTCCTTTTGCGACTTCACTTTTCAAGCAAGCTTTCAAGACTACCTCCATGTTCACGTACAGTCTATGGCAGTGGTGTCAAACTCAAAGGACCTGGGGAAAAGGGAGCATCTTGTCTGGTCAATGGGGGCCGGAATAGAGGGAAAAAAGTGGAAAAATTAGGATATTTTACAGAATTTCAAAGTAAAAGTGCTTGTTTTGATTCCACAATAATAACATATTCATGGTGCGAAATAAATATTTTACTGTCAAAAACTAAAAAAATTAAGTGAACAATAACATTATTACTTCTTACTTAAAACACCAAACAAGCTTATATATGCAATACATATATGCAATTTATTGTTGAATGTAAGACATTTAATAATGTGGTAATTCAATGTCTTAGTTTTATTATTATGAAAAAAAAAAAAAAAACTTTTAGCAAATATAAAGTATTTAGTATTATATTCTGTCTATATTCACACTGTCTATGTTTTCATAATATGAGTAGTGGGCCACATGAAACTGATTGGGGGGCCGCATGTGGCCCACGGGCCGCCAGTTTGACACCTCTGGTCTATGGGCACAACGCTATGATACACATTCATCTTCCAGCTATTAGCCATGTATGTTTGGGACTTTTCACCATTTTGAACAGGAGTCAATTTTCTGAGTAAACGAAAACAAACCAGCGACCAGTGACCTCTCAGTGTGTCGATATTGTCCCCATGTTTTTTGGTTTACCTACAACCTGATTTTGAATGATATCAAGGCAATCACGACATCGTTTGTTGACATTGTTTTGTCGAATTGTTGACTTTTCTCAGCAGAGAACAGAGGGAGACAAGCAGGAGGCCCTGATCCTCATTGTCTGTTTACTATACAACGCTCGGAGCCAATCAAACCAAACTGATGACTTCTGACCTTGATAAAGGGACGCCGCACCCCGAAGGTCTCATAAGCTTTGTGTTGACGGGTCAGAGCGAGAGTTAGCTTAGCATCTAATTAATGTTTAATAACCCCTGCTTGTTTGTCAACACTTTTTCCCACTGTCTTTTTTTTTGTTGCATGCCTTATAATCTTTCGAGTGCCTGCAGGCGCAGCATTGGCTGATAGCATCTTAAGCCTCTTGTTCCAATACCCTGGCCTGGCAGTAACAACACTGGCCAGTCACTCATTTACAAGCAAAGATAAATGCACACAGTCCTTAATCTGACTTCAGTTAGGTCTCCAGAAGCAGCAGCAGCAGCAGCAGCAGCAGCAGCACAGTTCAGGCCCACATCTTTAACTCCTCCTCAGGCTTAGCTGCTCCATCAGCCCGGCTGCTGTCATGTCTGCTGCCTCCACTCTCACCTCTATCACCTGCCACACAGGTACGCTGCGATAAGCACACACACACACACACATACAAGCACACACACACACAGAAAGTCTTTCTGGTAATTAGCATGAATTTAAAGGGACAGCTCCACATCTTTTGTGTCTATCACCACTGGAGATGTATACTGCCAAGCTAAGAAAGAGGTCAGGGAATATTTTGACTACTATTTTGAGTGCAAAATGTAACCACTGAAATACAAACATTGTATCAATTTGTTGCTATGTTAATACATTTAAAAAATGTATTGACATTACTTCATTTTCATAAAAAAGGACAAGTTCTGCTCTCGTTACACCTAAGTCCACATTACACGTTGTTGTAGTGATGTTTTAGTCCTTGGACTAGGGATTGGATTACATGCAGATAGCAGTAAAGAGTATCAAGCCCCGTTCTCTTCTTCTTTGGTAGGAATAGGTCCTACACTCTTAGAAATAAGGGTTCCAAAAGGGTCCTTCTACAAGGGCTTTTCTACAATGGTTTTTCAAGGGTTCTTGGTAACACTAATGGTTCCAGTAAGAACCATTTTGATCCAGAGAAACCTTTAAAACCCCTTTCCTAAAGGGTTTTAAAAGGGTTCTTGGTGGAACCCTCCAAAAGGGTACCAGATGGAACCTTTTTTATGAAGGTTCAAAAAAGGTTCTCCTATGAGGACAAGCTGAAGAACCTTATATGGTTCTACTTAGCACTTTTATTTCTAAGAGTGTATTCCCTGCGTCCAGACTTTTACCGCCACCTGATGGTGAAGTGAGATACTACAGGACCCTGACGCACGAGTATACCATGCAGGGTCCGTGGATGTATACCAGGGTCTTTGTGCTTCAGTCACACCGCACGACAAAGTCACTGCAGAGACGCACATTTTGCATTGGTCGCATCAGGCAGCGCAAATCATGACAGGAAGGATGCGAAAATGCTACATTTGCTCAAGTTCAAATATTTGAATCCTTGCTGACACCCTTGTCCAACAGCAAAGAGGCTCCTCAAAATGGATGAGGACTTGATAAGTGCTGTGTGCAGACACCAGGAGCATCAGTGAATACAGGATGGATGAGGCCAGATTAGATCATAATGTGGTCACATATGCCAACTGTGAACAGTCATACTTGGCGCTATCCAGATGCAATCAGGACACTGAGGACGGTCGCTAATAAACGCTAAATGATTCCCATGAATCCAAATTCATCTTCACGACCACTCAATGCTGTTTTATGCTACGCCCGTTCACTCACACATTGGTGCAGCACATCTATATGCAGCACATTTTCCCATCACACATACTTCCACATACCCATTCACACGGCTGCCGGCACAGCTGTCAGGAGCAACATGAGGTTAAATGGTCGGTATTTATATAGCACTTTTCTAGTCTTGATAAGCACTCAAAGATGCTTTACACTACAGTTCATTCACACCATTCACTCACAAGGACACATCGCGATGTGGACTAGCGGAGCCAGGAATTGAACCCACATCCCTCCAGTTAAAAGACAACTTGCTCTCCTTCAGATCCACCATCGCCCCACTATTGTTACATAGGGGACATCGGGAATTAAACTATGGCTTTTACCACTGAGTCACAGTCCCCCGTAACACTAGATTATATTGCGACCTTTGAAAGAATTAAAAATAAATTGCCAATACCTTTATTTTCATTTTATAATTTATAAAGGATTGGTTGCGGCTGATCCAGTTGCGCAGTTTGACTTCTGTCTCTCATTACAAATTCGATTTGTAAAAGCTTTTCTTGTTAATTCTTGTGTTTCAGGCGAGCACAAAAATGAAATCTCTGCAAGCGCCTAATAATTATTGGAGGAGAAAGAAATAATTAAAAGCGAGTCACTTACACAAGCTCATTAAAGCTTATACTATCCACTCTATTTTCCTTTTGGTTTGAATGAGACAAAGGCAGAACAATATCCCATTTAAAAGCTGTTTCCGCGACTCCATTCATTTGAATTGGTGGCGAAGTGTCAGTGTTTTCCTGTGGATTAAAGACTGATAGCGCTCGCAGGAAGAATGACTCTCACTCCTCCCTCCCCTCCTCGTTTGAAGACTTGTGAATACACTCAAGGAAACGATGGAGAATGAGAGGCAGCTACGAAGAGAGGGAGTGAAAGGGAAGAGACGAATGGGGAACATAATGGAAGAATGCCTCCAACGCACTGTCTGTGGAGGGTGAATTAGGAGGCAAACAGTGTGATTATTGTGTGATGTGGTGGAGATGGTTGTGGCGGTGATGGTGGGATCTTGCCAGCCCCCAGGATGCAGATAGAAACCACCAGGGGTACACAAGGGGAGCAGGCAATTGTGATTTATGGGTAGCAGCAGGCTGATAAGGCTGCTCCCTTCATTTAATGCCTTATCGGCCGCGTTAAAGAAAGGCCACAATTTGCAGCATTCTTAAAAGCCCCAGATGTGACTAATCTGTGCAACCTTCCAGACAATCTGTCTCCGAGAAAAACTATAGATCACTCACTTGTCTTCCCGATCTCCACCTCAGAGGGAAACGGTTTAAACGAAAAGTGTGCCCGTGTGTTTTTAAAAAGCAGAATTAAGAGCCAGAAGAAGATAGATATGAGGGAGGGGAGAGGGGGGGATACGGTTTATCACTCATTGCGATAAAAAAGTAAGAGACGATACAAAATTCACCCTAAAGAAAGAACTTCAGCCAGTTAGTTTCTGTTCTATGCTAAGAAGCACTGTGAGGGTCCCACTTCAGACACTTAGGATTCCAAAATGGCTGTCCTCACACAAACACTGCGTCGTATCACACTAAATCAGTCGTACACATGGTACCATTTCATTTTTAAAGGTGCCATATGTTAGAATGTGGCCAAAAACCTACTTTCTACATTCAAATTCAAAATACCGAGGTCTTTTAGGTTTCCGTTTTCTGATGTAACTGGCAACCCGTGGTCGCTCGGCAGCTGAGACTCTACTGACTGCAATGATTGGTAAACGGCGGTAGGTGGCGCCACATGCCAAAACTTTGATTTGCAGTCTGCAAAATATATTTTTTAAAGCAAATATTTTGTCTGTACTGTTGTTGTTGGTGAGTTCAGTTTGTTATATGAACTGTGACATATTAGGAGGATTTTATGGCCAGTTGCTTTAGATTTATTACATAATGCACCTTAAATGTCGCTACGCCGTTTGTTTACACCAGATATTGAGTAAAGGTCATTTTGACTGGTTTTGCTAACAATGGCTGGTCCCGGATATGTTTGTATCCATGTTTTTTCCCCCCGACTTCTGTAAATGTAAATGGAATGCAGCGTAACGTCCGTCCTCAGGGAGCCAATTGCAGATGGATAGCCCTAAGTATGACTGTGTACACCTGACATTAAAAAGCATCCATGTCATCCAAGCTCTACTCACGCTGTTGTAACATGAAATAAGTTCTAAATAAGAAAGAACTTTATCAATCACCATGGGATTACTAGGGTCACTCAGGATGGATGTCAGCACCAGTTTTGAATGGGGTCATGATGTAATGACACATGCTCAGGGTTTGTGAGACAGAGATTCTGGTTAAGTGTTGCTAAATAGCTTATTGCTGCACACATACGTGGAAACAATAACCGTTGCTCTGGTGTACTTCCTGGCTTCAATGTTCCAAAACAACTTTTTTTTGGGAACATTGCGACTTCATATTAAAGGAGAACATGATTACAATTCATTCATACAATTAGTTTGTTTGTGATTGAAGATGGTAATAAACGTTATTTCATAGATTTGTATGATTGAATCTGCGAGTATTCAAAATTGAAAGATATTTAACTGATTCAGTTTTTCATAATGAAGACTACTTTGTGTTAAATTAAAAACACTAGTAAAGAAGTGGTTTATTTGCCATCAGCTAATGAGTTAAATGTTGTTTTAAAAATGTTTTATTTTATTTTATTTATTTTTATTTTTAATCAATTTTCATCCCATAATTTCAAGATCACGCTGAGTGGATTAAAAATTCTCATTCAAGCCAGTCTCATCCTTACTTAACCGTCACAGTTAAATGCATAACCCTAACCCTTAACCTTAACCTTAGCCTAATCTAAAACTACGTCTAACCCTCACAATAAAACTAATAGTCTTGACTCTCAAAAAGCCCCTTACTGTTTGCAAGATCAAATCTTAACCTAAACTTAAGTATGAAACTACTTCCCCAGAAATATAGATTCTGCCTCATTAGGACCAGGTTTTGGTCTCCATGAGAACTACTGTCCTACACCACTAAACGTCCTAAAGAGGAAACAAACACAAGAAGACCCAAACACAGCTCTGTGTCATGTTCCTAACCCACAGAATGAAACCTGGATGCAGCAGCGCTGCTGCTGATCAATACTAATCACAGAAATAATTACTCACTGAGGTATGCCATTGATTTTTTTAAGGGCAGTTGTTTGCATTTGTGTCATATCTGATCCTAATCATCTTAAAGGGGCTTTTTATTTATTTATTTATTTGCTTGAAGTTGAACGTCCTTGGTCGTGCAGAAATGTGTGAATGTCATTACATGGGCTAATCAATGACAAGTGGCAGTTCCAGTCACTTTCATGTTGCACGGCTGTTTTCCCCACGATTGCTCCCGAAAAGAGATGTAAATAAAAATAAATTATTAAAGAGCGTCTTTGGTATCGATCGGCTCAACGGTGAAGATAAACAATAGCGCGTCACAAGCTAACCGGACAACACCGGACCAAAGGAGATTTCACACAGCGTGTTTTCCACTCCACTTCCTCACAAATCAGACTGTGATACGGCTCATTCCTCAGCTGACTTCTGCTAATAGTTATGTGCAAAAAGCTGGAAGGAAGTGGAGCCGTGTTCATCGTCGGGTCGGTCATCTGTGACGATGCGACATCGCCCGTTAATCCCTCGCTGCCGCTCCCCTCCCTCTGCGCTTACAGCGACAATCCTGAACGTTACCAATATTTGGCTTTAAAAGGCGTCGCTCGTAGTTTCTTTAAATTGAGAGCGTGTATTTATTTTTCATATGCCTCACTGTGTTCTACAAGTGTAATTAGTCTGAGATACTCAGCAGCTGATCCGACCCCCACCCCCCCTCCCTCCCTTCACCCCCCACACACTTCATTCTTAAGTATTCATGGAAGCCAGTGATCTGACAAATGGAATTTTTCAGCATGGAAACATCTCACATCTCAGACCTTATTCCAGCAGATAATCCCGTTTAAATATCCGGCCTCATTTACACAGCCCAGGTAGCAAAGGTTCACGCTTATACATGCATACTTACACACAAGTGTCATCCCCCCCCTCGCTCACATACCTGCAGTGCATATATAGTCAAATATGCGACAATAAAGCATCTCTCTCTACAGGCAGTTACGTCCAATATAAAAGTAATAATACTTTTGTATTGCACTCAAAGGGATAGATATATGTTATAAGACAAGTTCCTGTGTCCCAGCCAGGGTTATTATTAGGGTTGGGGGAAAAAATCGATTCACATAGGAATCGCAATTCTAATCATCCACGATTCTGAATCGATTCATAAACTTCAAAAAGTGATTTATTTTTTATTTTTTAATTTCTATTTTGAAAAATACGGAGCCCCCGAAGTGACATGAGAAAAAAAAAATGACGAAAAAAAATAAAAAAAATCGAAATCTTTTTTTTTTGGAAAGTCGAGATCTGGAGTTTCCAAAAAATTATGAAAAAAAAAATCATATTTTTTTGGAAACTCCAGATATCGACTTTGAAACTCAAGATTTCATTTTTTTTTTTTTCATCATTATTTTTTTTTTTCTCATGTCACTTCAGGGGCTCCGTAGAAAAACCACACAAAACACCAGTTTGTGTTATTTGTGTACAGTTTATTTTTTTAACTTCTGGGAGAAAAAGGCAGCTAGCCTCAGCTTTTATTTATGCAAGTTATCAAGTTTTTATTTGTTTTGAATGAATAAATGTTCACTTTTGTCTTAAGTTTGCCTTTGTGTGATCACATTATCACATAATCTTATACAAACTTATAACATAACATAACTTGCCTTAACACACTATGCATTGTATATATTTTTGAACCGAGAATCGATTTTAAAATCGAATCGTGAGCCACCCAAAGATTTACATCCCTAATTATGATAGTTAACAAAAACTAAGTCTGAAACATAATTTAGTTAAAGGGGAAATAAGTAGTTTATAGTGCCATCTAGAGGAGAGGCTGAAATTTACAACAAAGACCTGCTGCTCTGCTCACCCCCTCCCTTCCCTGAGCGCTACGGTATCCTCAGCCGGTCAAATGTCGTCCTCGTCGTCTTTCTCCGTGTCAGCAGATGAGGTTCGTGAGGCGAGGGAGAGGGCGGAGCTACCGCGGCCGTAGCAGACGAAGCGGAGAGAGTGGAGGCGGGACTTCTGCTACAAGTAAAGAGACGCTTGATTTGTTCTCTTGCGTTTGTCCTTACAGGCTCCAGTAGAAACATGGCGTCTCGCTGCTAACAGTGGCTATGCAACCGCGGTCCGCGGTCATGTTATTTGACATGACTTTTTGAAACACTACGAAAATGAAACAAAAACTATTATACAGCGACTAGACAATGCAGGAGCACATAATATGTATAAAAAAGTGGATTTTGGGTTATATAAACCCATAAATACTACATATTGTACCTTTAACTGAAATCAAAATAAAAATAAAAATGACAATTAAAAAAAAAAAAAAAAAAAAACTCAACTGAAAACGAAATAAAAACTACAACAAACATACCAAAACGTACTAAAACTAAACTGAATTGTAGATAAATTCAGCTTCGTCTGGAATACTAAAAGGTTAAAGAATGAAATTAAAGGATTTGATCATCCATATTTAGTGTCACATTATTCTTTTCTCCTTTTCAGCGTCTACAAGGCTTTCTCTTAATACCTGAAAAACTAAGACTTAGACTAAATAAAAAACAACTAAACTTAAACTACTGGATTATTTGTTGAATTAACTAAAACTAAACTAACCTTGGTCCCTGCGAGCTAAAAATGATGATATTCTCTATGGCCTTTGGTGAAGGATGTTGTGCTCTGTTTACATGACCATTGACTAAAGTACATATTAAGCTTTTATTCAACAAACAAATCTTTCTTTATTTATTTCTTAGTGCTGGGCACGTTAAACCGCCACTAACGGTGTCAACGTTAACGCGTGAAGCGTTTCCATGACGACTGACTGGAAAAAAATGCGTGTGACGTCATGTTTACGTGACTCCCGATTGTTAAATGAGTCTCTAAAGTAACGCTAAACTTTAAAAACAGAGGCACACATACGCAGTACACAGGTACGCTGGTTATTTGTAGCGCTGCTCGTTTCGTTTAATGAGCAGACCGCTCCAGTTCGACTGTAGGTGCGCTAACGGAGCTAAAGGAGCTAACGGAGCTAACTGGTAAATGGTGCCTGGACTCCATTGCCGCAGCACGTAAACATGATGTCACACGCATCTTTTTCCGGTCCGTTGTCATGGAAACGCGTCGTGCGTTCACATTGACGCTGTTAACGCTGTGAAGTACATTTTGGGCACGTTAACGGCGTTAACACTAGCGTGACGTCATGTTTATGTGAGTCCAGGTACCGTTTGCTAGTTAGCTCCGTTAGCTCCTTTAGCGCCGTTAGCGTACCTACAGTCGAACTGGAGCGGTATGTTTATTTATTATGTTTATGTTTATTAAACGAAAAGAGCAGCGCTACAAATAACCAGTGTACCTGTGTACTGCGTATGTGTGACTCTGTTTTTAAAGTTTAGCGTTACTTTAGAGACTCATTTTAACAATATGGAGTCACGTAAACATGACGTCACGGTAGTCTTTTTCCAGTCCAATGCGTTAGCGTTGACGCTATTATTTTTCTTTTTACTATAAAGTGTTGTGAAATGTTCTTAAGTACAAGTTGATTATTACTTTTCACTCAGTAAATGTTAGATGTTTTATGTCTTTGACTCGACAGTACTCCTCTGTGTGGCTTTAACTTCTTTCAAAGTAATTTTTTTTGGTGAGCTACTTTTTACTCTTGTTTCTTTCTCCCCTGAGTTCATGATACATCTCTGCCTACAGGAGAATAAACAGAGGATTTCTGCTGCGTTGTCTGGGTTCTTCATAATGTGAAACGTCCATCTCGACTAACAGTATCTGCCCTTGGGGGGGGGGGGGGCTGCCTCTGCCTCTGTAGCAGCCTTGACATTGCTTTTTCCCGTGCTGGCCTAGTCTCAGTTCACCAGGCTAATTCATCACTAACACCAAGGTCATCTCCGTAATGAGGAGAGGTCAGCGTGATAAAGACTAAAAAGCTCTGATTGGATCACGGCGCGGAGGGGGCCACACGCTGACATGATACCCCGCTGCGTGTGCGTACAGTTTCCCGGTTACAGGTCTGCAACCTCCGTGACTCTACGTGACCCCGCCGTGGCCCCGCCGCCGCTGTTATGTTTGCATTTCACCGCCCACTGGAGAGCTGGCAGGTCGCGTATTGTTTACTCTGCCGCTTGTTTTGTTGACACGCTCCACTGGGGAATAACCTACAAGTGATTTTGGCATTTGACAGCATTTGTATGATATGGGAGGAGGAGGAGGAGGTGCAGTCTGTGTGTGTGTAGGGAGTCACCTATTTGCTCAGGAGGCAGGGCCTTTTTTTTTTTTTTTGGGTGTGATGGTCCAATGCTGCATGGACCCCCACCTCCTCCTCCTCACACCTCCTCCCTTCCTCCTCCTCCTCTGTCTCCCTGTGTTTCCCCCCAGCCCGCCTGCACGCCTGACAGACAGACAGATGCTATCTGCCGAGCATCTCCAGCTCTGGGCCTCTATCACTCGCCACAAACAGCCCATTGCTCGCACACAGGGCTGCAAATTTTTCCGTCTGCCTCTCTGCCTGTAGATAAGGGCCCAATATCAGTGACAGAACATATTTTATGTATGAAATGTAGCTCACAACAAGCAGTCAAGCATTAGGTTTGTTTAAATGGATGATCCTTATCGGCCGTTCTTTCAACGCGGAGTTCTGACATTGTTCTCCGTTTATTTTCTCCCTCCACACACACACACACACACACACACACACACACACACACACACACACACACACACACACAGACACACACACACACACACACACACACACACACACACACACACACACACACACACACACACACACACACACACACACACACAGCGCTTTGTATTAACGCTATCTAGGGCCACAATTGGCTTTTAGAGAGGCTCCTGTCCGCGGGGATGAATTCATCGATATTTTAATTACAGCAGTTTAAAAAAGGGGCCGTCGTGCATGCGAGGGGATGTTTCATAGCCATAGCCCCGCTCGGTGTTTGTACTTCTTCCTCCTAAAACCCTCATCCAGCCGACGTTTTTCGCCGGATTATTTGCTGGGGGATTTCTCTTGTCAGAGAAGCAACACTTTCTCTCTCTCTCTGTCTCTCTCTCTCCCCCGACTGTTGGCTGTTGTTAGCATCAGATATTGGATGATTTCCATTTAGTGCTTAGGTTATGCTTGTCAGTTTGTGCCCGGCATTTTTGTAATGATGGGAAATAAGATCTCACATATGCCATGAGTCTGGCTGACATAATAGTTTGTTGTGTTGTGTTATGTGTGTGTGTGTGTGTGTGGGTATAAGAACTACAAAGATGTGTTACAGTTGGTGCAGAACAGGAAAGAAAACGCACCTATTTTACATTTGCTTCTTTTACCTAAGGGAAGGGCTAGAATTTATTTATTGACCGTCCATGCCCCATTATTATTATTATTATTATTATTATTATTATTACTATTATTATTATTAGAGAGATGCTTTAGACAGATGAGAGCATTTAAAAAAAAAATTATCTATACTTTTTTTTTGGCATTAGTATAAAACCATGTAAAAATGGGTTTACAATAAATGTACAAATCCTATAAAAATGCATATAACGTGTATGCGTTTGATTAGATGTTCAAGCCCCTCCCTTTTAAATTCCCTCCCCTTCCCAAAATAAGAAAAAGCCTCGCCCTCAAGGCACACACACACACACACACATGCATATACGCACACACACACAGAGGGGGTGGGAAAGCGTGCAGGTCATTACCATAGCAAGCTGGCGTGTTTCTGAAGATACACTTGTTCGGAGTAGACAGGGGCAAGAGGGGGGAGGCCCGGGTGGCAACACAGGCCCCAGTTTATTTCAATAACAACAGGCAGACACACGGCCTATCGAGTCGGACTGTGAATGAAACACTTGGGCACTGATGGAGCGATAAAGGCACAGATGCTTAAAAAAAAAAAAAAGAGAGAGAGAGGAAAGGAGAGTAACTGCTGCGACGGCCTCTTGACCCTCGCTCTGCTTTGTTGTCCAGGAAATAAATGGACCGCCAAAAAAATTGTTTTATGAACCTCAATAAAGTTTGTTTTTTTCTAAAAGGAGGAAATGTAAAAACGTAAACGCTAACAGGCTGCACCCTCTCTAGCAATTCACTCGGCGTGTAAACGTGAATTGTTAATTACACAGTGATCATTTTCACATGAATGGCTGCGTGTTTACTGTGGGGCTGACTGATCTCTCCCCCGGGAGAGACCATGTCAAGTGCTTTACACATAAACAGATGTGATCCTTTATTTATTTCCTTTCTCTCTCTTTCCCCCCCCCCACCACACAGGTAATCCTCCACAGTCTCGATTTTTGCGACAAACACACGGCAGATACGTGTAGTAGTAGACGTTACACACGCGCACTCAGATTTAGGAAGATGTCCTAAGTCTTGGGCTTGATTTCCTATGTTAACCGTGGGCTTAACCGTGCCTGGATGCAGCAGGAGAGCCTGTTGAGAGTTAGTGGAGTAGTTGTAAATATGTGGTAACACTTTCAGTGGTAATCCTCCTGCACAAAGAATTGCCAGAGATTATGGACCGGTTGTCTGACAGAGAGAGAATCCTCCGGCACAATCAAATTCCTATGGCTGCCGAGATTTGCTGCTGCTGCTGCTGCTGCTGCTGCTGCTGCTGCTGCTGCTGCTGCTGCTTCACCACAGTGGTGTGAGGGCGAGCTGTTCCCTCAATGGAGAGCAAATATAGCGTGAAGTGCGTGTTAAGTAAACACATGCAGCTGCAGCAGGAGGAGGAGGAGGAGGCTGTTTTGACTTTTTTCCTCTATTGTCGTCCACTTCACCAGGACGGTTTGACCTGTGCTCATCATCCTCCTCGCTCCCTGTTGATCCTGGGGTCTGAGGAGACGCGAGAACCTCCTCCTCCTCCTCCTCCTCCTCCTCCTCCACCTCCACCTCTTCCTCCGAGCACTACACCGCAATCGCCCTCGCTGACACATTTTAAGTGGGGTTTAAGGAAGTGAAGTGAAGAGAGAGCGCGAGGGAGCGAGAAAAAACCCCGCCGCAGCCCTCCAGCCCCGAGGATGAATAGAATGTAGAAACCGTTTCATTTTCAACAAAAATCGGCCTCTGCACTCGGCTGAACTCACAATAAAAGTTGATAATTGAGAAGTGAAAGAGTGGGATCAATACAACGAAGGGAGAGAGAGAAAAAAAATATAGAGAGAGGCTTGGGCTTATGTTTAATGCAGTTTAACTGATATTTAATATTTCCTGCTTTCTCTCTCTTCTTCTTCTCCCTTTGTCCGTGTTAAAATACTTCAAAAAGAATTCTAATAAAGTGGAAATTAAAAGGAGCGTAGATTGGGGTTGGAAAGAGAGGCCTCTAATCCCGCTATCTCTTAATAATTCAAAGTCTCTTTTATTTTCTGAATAAAAAAGCGGAATTAATCTGGCACTGTGAAGCCGTCCTCTCTTCTCACTGTTTAAATAAATCCCCCGTTCGTACATTAGACGCGAGGAGGCCGGCTCTGGCTGCTCGCCAAGCTCTGTGTCAATTCCCTCCTGCCTCCTCTCCTTTCTCTCCCAGCCCCTCTTTATTCCCTTTCTTTTGCTTTCTGCCAGGGAGGGACCTATGAGAGAAGCCGCGCCACCAGAGAGCTGCTATCTCCAGAACCTGCTCGGCACACTGCAGGCCTATCACAGGCAGCTAAGACCACTTAGCTCAGGCTGCCAAAAGGCACCCGTATGAAACTTTACCCAGATATTAGGGCACTGTGAAGCCAAATGATATATTACAAAGGCATTGTGTAAGCGGGGGTGACCATTTATAGTATCTCTATAAGGCATGTGTGAGGAGTTATTCTTCTTGCCTGCTGCAGAAATAGAGAGGTGGACATTTTTATCCTTGAGCCCCCGACACGTGCAGGAGTTTGAATTGTACTTATAATAAAAAAAGAGAGGCAAAAGTCTATTAAGAACAATGAATTTAATCGTCATGTTGTGTTTGTTTCTCTGCGAGACACAATGTCAACAATAAGTCTGCGCCACAAATGGACGGCTAAGTCGCCGGAGCTCTTTTCACGAGACAAAAGATGAGCCTTTGAAAAGTGACACTGTGAAAATATAAAAGGAGCTTAAAGGATCCGAGAGCAGAAGACGAAGACGGAGAAGCCGTGGTGACGGAGGAAGGGGGGGAACAGACCAGAGCGTGATCAGGAGCCTGAGGGGTGGTTGATTAGCACTGCCCCTCTCTATCAGTCCACAGACTGCCCGTCTTCACAAGCTCCCCACTCCCCCCGGTGTCCGTGAACTCCTCCTTTGGCTGCTGGTGCTGGTGCTGAAGAGGAGGAAGCTGCTGTGGACGACACTCACTTTTACTCTGTTCCCACTGGTGGGAAAACAGTTTAATCCTGGGTTTAAATGGGTGTCTGACCAGTGGGGAATGTGTTTAATCTGCATTCAATCCCACGTCAAACGATTCTGCAATGTTCTTATCTGCTTCGATCAGCATCACGCCGAATTCAAGAATTCACGTCTGACGTCAACACTCAAACGTGCGCTCAACTTCTGTGGCTGTTTGCCACAGTTAGCCACCAGGGGGCGACTCGATAGGTGGTGTAAAAATATCTCAATTTGAATGGAAGTCTATGGAATTATGAGTGTACGACTCAAAACATCACTTCATATGGAGTTTTAGGTCGTCTTGAGCACAAATAGTGGACAACAGTGTGATTGACAGATGGTCTAGTCCAATAGGAGCTTGGTAGCCGGTGACATCAGGGAGAAAAAAACAGGCATCACATGCATATACATACATATATACATACATATATACACATATATACACACATATATATATATACATACATATATACACATATATATGTATGTGTATATATATATATATATATATATATATACACATTATGTATACATATATATACATACATACATATAAATACGTATATATATATATATATATATATCTTCAAGTCTTCAAGGCCCATGCCTTCGCAGGTTAGCCACATTAGCCTTACTTTTTACATGTGGGAAATTTGTTTTTAGTAGTATAGTAGTATAGTACAGTAGTGTTTAGTAGTACAGTAGTAAAGTATAATTGTTCGTTTAAAATCCTCATAATGAGGGACCAAAGGAAAAAAAACTAGAATAAATAGTAATAACTGCAACATCAGGTTACAAAATCATGGCTATACTCATTTTAGTGGGAAAAAGGCTAATCGCTCTGTTTTTTTTCCGCCTTGCAATGGTTCATCTGTGGATATCAGTGCATCATTTTCCCTCTTTTCATGCCCTCTGTGACAGCTCAGCTGGGTGAGCATACCCCTCCTCTTCCTCTGCCCTCATGCTCTGCCACAAACTGCCCACCATACTTTCTTCTCGTAGCTGAAAGACAAACAATAGCACGACTGCTTCACATTTCCCTTCCTCTTAGCAGAGAGAGATGTTTCTGAAAAGCACCTTTGTGATTTCCAACAATGTGCAAGGAAAAATATGAGTATCGTCTCAAGGTGAAGCCCAGACTTGAAGTCCATGGCTAACCAATATGCATGTATGTGTTATGGGGGTTGGGAAAAAGGCACCTTGATTTTGTGAGGCTCTCTGAAATGAGATTGACACTCAAGTCTCAGGCCAAGTTTGACAAAAAACCTACATATTTTTATTTTTCCTTAACGGCTGTTTGCAGAAATCACCACTTCATATGTTATCAAATGATGTAAAAAAAAAAAAAAGAAATCAAGAGAAGAAGGAAATAGAGAGGACCCTGAGGGAAAGTATAAAGGTGTGTCTTAAGTTCCCCGAAGGCAACAGAAAGTCATTTTTACCAAGGTGTGTGTGTGTGTTATTTTTATTTATACACCTCCTCCGCTCTGTTTCTCCATACACACTTTTTGTGGGGGTATCGTTACACCAGACGGAGGGGTGAGGTGAGGTGGGGGTAAAAAAACCATTTGCATTAGCATCACTGTCTGACTCCAGGCTCTAAGCAATGATACTTTATTCCAATACCATTCAAAGGGCCATTATCAGTCTACCCCCTCTGTCCCCTCTTCCAACACACACACACACGCACACACACGCATACACACACAGACACAATTACAAGTCGCACACACACTATTCCCATCCAGCAATATCACGGACAGCATCTCGAGCAACACTGGCACAGAGGTACAGGACGGGTGTGGGAAGTGGAGGGGAGGGACATTTCCGGAGGGGGGTCCTGGCATGTAATTGTCCTGGTGAGCACTCAATAGCACCTTAAACCAAGCAGGCAATCTACAAAGCTGTGCAGTGAAGGAGGGAAAGGCCCTGTGGCTACAGGGACCCTAATAGGAACTTCTTTCTCACAGAGATAAATGGAGAAAGTTCCTTTTTATTTATCGGTAGCTGCTGTTTGGGACTGGGGCTATCAAAGCACAGCAGTGCTATTTATCCCTCCAAAAAGGATTCGTCCGACACGAGGCTGAGGGCAAAAGAGGGGTAAGAGAAGGCTAAGGAGGAGGGGAAGGTGGGGGGCGACTGCTGGAAATTGGCAGAAACAGAAGGTCAAACTCTTTATCTTTTTTTTTATTATTCCCACATCTCTCTCCCTCTCCTTCATTCTTCCACAGCTGTCCTCTCTCAGTTTACCTGTTGTTGTAAGAACGACAGCCGCAGTCATGCAACTCTGGTGAAATGTATTAAAGAAGATGTTGAAAGATGTTTTTCCAGCAAAAAATGTCATGTTACAAAGTGGAGCTACACAGTATGTTTACAAGACACGACCCAAGTCGGATTTAAGTCGGCACGGGTGCTCTGCACATCATAGATGTGGCTGATTTACAGAATAATAACCAAAATAACCGCAACAAAAGCATGAAGAAAGTCAGGCTAACTGCGTTGTTTTTGACCGACTGCGACAACTAGCCGCATGTAAAGGCCCAATCGGGCGTCAACAAACATGATTTAAGAAGGATATGCAGAGGTTATTTTGTTGTTCTTGATCCGAAATAGACTGAAACGCAAGACCACTGATTAATGCTCGTATAGACTCTTCTTCACCGTGTTCCTCATCAAGGACACATTATACTTCTCCGACTGCGTAACCACAGAGACACCTCGAGCCTTCATACTTCTCCGTCGTGGTGACGGATACGCACTGCAATTTCCCGCCCGATAGGGGTCGCCACGCAAGGTTGTTGTGCTTTTAGCTAAAGTGAGCAATGGCGTCCGAGAGAGAAAGACTGTTGTTGTTGTTGCAGCGGAATAACATTGAAACAGTGGCTGTTTCTCACTTTTCTGTGTCCCGGAACGCAGTTTTAAGCTAATTTGAGGCGAGAAATTAGTCATTTAGAGTCTAAACATGTGCTGTGTGTATTAAGATATATATTTATAGCTTGGCAGCGACATTGTCGGCGGTGATCAGCTCCGCCTCTGTGGACGATCGGTGCGCACTGTGAGCCGGCACAGAGCAGCTTAGCTCGGCCTGTCCTGAGGACCAATCGCAGCTCTTGCCGTGATGGACACAAAAAATATTTTGTGCAGCCGGAGACGACGCAGAGGGCTCTGCGTAACCTACGTAGAGCACTTTACGCAGGAGTGCGTAAAGTGCTCGAAAATTTACGCACTCCTGCGTAAATTAACGCAAAGTTACAGATGAAAGGCTCTGTCCGTCGCCATTGGGGTCTTTTGGTTTTAAGAGTGTAACAAACTGTAAGAGGGGCGTTTCAATACCTAGCATACTACAACCGTAGCACAAATTTAAACATGTCATGTGTCTCATGTAAACATATTAAGTGAAATTCAAAGACATAAACATAACCTCGCTCCATTATAGCGTATTTGCGTTGATTTAGTCATGTTAGCATGCCAATATCTGGTTTAGCTAATCAAATGAAGTAAGGTTTATCACATAAGGCTACATCCATGCTAATTTCCATTTTCGGTATAGGTTAGCTAACTTAGCTAACTTGACGGTGATGTTAACATGCTAATGCTCAATTTAAGCTAAGCAAAGGAAGTGGGTCCTTCATGTGTATAACTTGAAAACTAACTCTGCTTCTACTGAGCATGATATGGAAAACCACATGGACCGGTGACCTGCTGACATATTGTGTGTCAGAGTGATATAACTGTGGTTGTATGAGCTACTGACACAGTCAGTGAAAACAGCTTTTCTTCCTCGATGTCACGATTAGCCTCAATGCATTGACCATGGTTTAATTATCCTAGCAGCTGCTTTTGATTCACTGCTTTTCTTCTGAAACTAACAAAGTAATTCATTAGTTGGTAAATTCCAGTAAAGCAAGCTTTTCATTGGGCCGACGACTAGCCAGCTCTAGAATAGTTGATATATAATCAGAGAAATGAATCAAGACTATTTCTGAACTCTATTTAAACCATTTAAACTGTACTGTCAATAACCATCGCAGTCTGTCTGTATTATTGTTCCATCTTAGATCATGAATGAACACAGTCTGTACAGCTTGACTTGACCTTGTGGTAATTGTAGTTTTTAAAAGCTAAAAAAAAAAAAAAGGAAGACATTAAAAAATATTATGAAATATTACATAAAGTGGTGAATTTTTGAAGAACCCTTCGGTTTCACTTTGACTCTCTGTGTTCAGACAAAACTACATTTGAGTTGGTTTCAAAATACTAATATAATAAATAAACATATTTTTGGTGTCCCAGTTCTGCAGGCGTGACCTAATGACAGTGATGGATCATCAAAGCACTCTCACCTTAAAGTCATCCTCATCTACCGCAGGGCGTCCAGGTAAAAGGAGCTCAGTGGACGGCCATATTTGAAGCCGTGCACTGGTTTAGGACTGGGCCAAGCTCACACTGGTGATGAATGACTTCCCTGATCCATTACTGTCTATTTTAGTCCCGTAATCCAAGTGGGAATGCCCACATCAAAGCCTGGCTCCTTTCTAAGAGGAATTCCCACCATACTTGGACATGCAAATGAGTAAGGCCTCCTCCAGGCCCTCACACCTGATTGAGGCATGCAACTCCGTTGCCAGCAAAGTGCCATGGGAATTACATACCAAGGGATGGCATCCAATTGGACCAAACTCTCCCAAAGCAATTTGCTTTGGCTTTATTCACTGGCATAGTCAGGCATGGCAACACTTCCTTTATTCCACAGCCATGTCGCAAGATTCCTGGCTGGACCTTCACTTGGAAGCCATATTATGGCTGAGGAAGGAGGGAAAAAGAGGGATTTGTGGTTTAGAAAAAAAAAAAAAAAGGCTGGAACATGGATCTGTGTCAGTGTTTCAGGGATATTTTCACTTGTTGCCTGCAGATTACAACAGCGATGTTACCGATTCTCTTCCTGCTCCTGATCCTATTTGCACAAAGCGATTGTCGCCGCTTCCGATTCAGCGCTGCCAAACAAGTTTTCCTCTCTCTCCAGGAACAAAGGAAAACATGCATGTGATCATGCAAAGCAATGTTAATTGTTTAGTGCAGACATGTACAAACATACACAAAGGGAGTCAGTATGGCTCCTTCACTTTTGTGTGTCCAATATCGCATTCTCTCATGTCCCTAGCTACGTACCACTATATGTTGGATATTTCTTGACTTTCTAGTTCTCTGCTTCCTGCTCAGAGACATCAGATGAAAATGAGCTCATAACTGATTCTAGTGCAGTCAGAAAGCTGCATATAGTCCCTGTTAAACTAAGACAATACAAAAAATACTTTGGGAAAGCTGTACATGAGGCCAAATCATGGGAACGGTATGTAGGAACATTTCTTCACCATCAATCATCCATCTCCTTATTATGTGCAGATATTCCATGACAATAGTGGTGGACATCTCTTTTTACAGCATGCTGGACATTTAAAGGTTCATTATGTAATAAATCTAAAGCAACTGGCCATAAAATCCTCCTAATATGTCACAGAGACTCAGGAATAATGTTCATATAACAAACTGAACTCACCAACAACAACAGTACAGCCAAAATATTAGCATTAAAAAATATATTTTACAGACTGCAAATCATGTTTGTATTTTAAAATCAAGTTTGGTCATGTGGCGCCACCTACCGCCGTCTACCAATCATTGCAGTCATTAGAGCCTCAGCTGCCGAGCAACCACGGGTTGTCAGTTACGTCCGACCTACAATGGCGGAGAAAAGGAAACCTAAAAGACCAAGGTGAATTTGAGTGCAGTAACCATTTTTGGCCACATTCTTACATATGGCGCCTTTAAAACACAGTTAACTCATTAGTTTTAGGCTACGTTTACATGATGACGGTCTGAACAGAAGGCGCAAAAAGTGGCGTCGCGTCTTCACTTTTTATTCCGCGTTTAGACGAGCGTTTTCGGTGACGCAAAAATGTGTGAAATTGGATTGGGTATGTATGCCAGGCGGCTAGGTGGTTATTTCCCTGTACTGGCGCATGCATGTGACCTAAACACGTATGCGGCGTGAGAAGATCTGAGCAGAGTTTTGCATCTTGGCAGAGTAGACGGAAACGCTACGGCGGATCGTATTCAACTTGTCCACTCTGGAGGGTGGTTTCAGATTTTTGCGTTTTTTTAAGCCCGAAAAACGCTGCCACCGTCTAAACAAAAGGCACTTCCGAAAATATTTTGTCATTTTTACCTGCAAGCGTCCTTGTGTAAACGGGGCCTTAGATCAGAATGGAGCATTTATATATAATAAGGCTGGATGTCATGACAATTATGAAAATCCATTTCTTAAAAATTACAAAATAACCCACCAACAAAAGTTCTTCTCAAGACAGGAAAGCAAATACAATTTGAGAGATTAGATTAAGTACTTGTACTTTGCTATTAAGTTTTGAAAGAACATGCCCAGTCATTTTTGAGGGGTATATGTTAAAATGAAGTAAAAATACAATAAGTTATTCTACATATGTGTTGCTAGTTGGCATTTATGAAATATTTAGGGTTTACATAGCAAATTTTCCTTTTCCATGATCTGATATTGAGACTATGTATAACTCCATCCTTAAAACACAGCAGGTGGAATGATAGAAATATCTACAAAGACGAAAATAAAGAAACAGAAATATAGACGAGCGTATAGTCACCCAGTGATTTTCACGCCTGTGATTTCCTGTAGTGCTCCAGACAAGACCAGTCCAAAAAGAAGAAGAAGAAGAAGAAGGTCACTGAGCTCCCTGAACACCACAGCCAATGAAATGGTGAGGGAACAAGGGAGGAATAATAGATATTTCAAGTGAGCAATTCTTAGCTGGGGAAAAAAAGGGAATTTACGTACGAACGTGTCGATGAGTGTGAGGAATAAAACGGGTCAGTGGCTGCAACGGACAATCTTTGTGGAGAAGAGGGAGCAGGAGTTTAATCTGTGCTCAGCCATGCATTCGTCAGGCGGAAACAGCCTCTCTGCTCTCGCTGCGACGACAGTCAAAACGACCCGAGGCCTCCGAACGTCAGTGTCACAGAGTGCTGGGGTTTTTCCTCTCCTTGTAGATAATGAGATAGCAATTGGATGAGTGCAGCCACAGCCCTGTTTCTCTGAGAGCAAACCTTCACGCTTTAGCGCGGGGCTCGGCTCACAGCGGCCCCACCATAATTAATTTGTCTTAATTGCCCTGCTGCTCTGGTCGCCGTCCTGACATTATTTCCGCGCCCTCTGCAGATTTAACGTTTTAAAAAAATCTCCACCATCGCGCGACAGGGGGACGGAGGAACAGTCGGCCTTTTGTGGCCCGAACAAAGTCGACAAAACAAGCACAACATCGGCTTTTGTGTTTTCATTACAGGAGTGATGTTTATTACTTTCAGGGAGAGAAAAGACGCCGTCATCCAATTAATGTTTCATGTTGGTGTTTGGGGGAATCTGAGCTGCAGTGAGGCTGCAGGAGGAGGAGGAGGAGGAGGAGGAGGAGGAGGAGGAGGAGGAGGAGGAGGAGGAGGCCACGTTCTCTTTTACAGATGATGTGAGCTCTGCTAGGTTTTTGGTTCCACAAGCAATTTGTTTGTTTTTTGTCTTATCCTACTGTTAATTAGGCGATGAAACCAAAAGAAAATAAAGAAAAACAAGGAGAAAGCAATTGTTCTACACTTAACCCTTTAAGGTTCTACTCAGCCATTTGGTCGACCACACTTTAAGTCACGGTATCTCACTGAAAAATGCATCAAGCTGAACTCACTAACACTGAATTAATGTCACTTGTTCTGAATGTTGTTCTTCATGAATTATGCAAACCAGGTTTATTATGAACAGACGTCTCAACCGTTTGGTAGAGGCCTGTATCTGTAATACTGTAGGGTCTAATTACACAAAATAATAAAAATAAATAAATAAATATTGCTTGTCGTTATTATAATCATAAGTAAATAAAAAAAAAAAAAAAAGCAAATAAATTATTTTTCCTTTGCTTTTTTCTTGGTGCGTACCTTAAAGGGTTAATGTATAACCTATTTATTCCCACCCCTTCTCTCACCCTTAAGTCATACCTAAATAATGAATCATCTTATTTAAACATAATTATGTAATTACCAACTTTCATTTCTATTCTATTCTATTCTAGTATTATTGGTAAATGTATCGCTATCAAAACTATGATTTTATCTAGTTTTTTTTAAAGTATATGTGTTGGAACAGCTGTGGGATGGCTGGGACCCTTATGAGGTCAAAAGATTCTGGACAAATGTGAAAGATTTTCTCTTTATATATGAAATAATCCCTATGTCCAACTGCTGGGATAACCTCCAATAAAACACAATATCTTCAATTTAATTTAAATTGATGAATTGTACACGTGCATTGAACACTAGCGCTACCCCCACCCCATTTCCACAATGAAGTATATTGTATTTGTATTATTATTGTCATCATTAGTGCGCACATAATTGATAACAGACCTAATTAATGCATTACTAATGAATAATTAATTGATTATTATCAATTAATTCAACGTAAGGAAGCAGTCAGTTGATGGTTCCATAACCTCAAGGTCTTGTTGTGTCCAAAAACCAAAGATCGTGAGTCAAAGAGGAGCAAAGAAAAATGTCAACACAGCAGATAAATTGTGATTTACGCTCATTATTTTTAGAATATTAATATAATTAAACTGTACTGTTGTTGAGCAGCTACACTCTTAGAAATAAGAGTTCCCAAAAAAGGGTCCTTCTACAAGGGCTGAGGTTCTACCTGGAACCATTTGCTTCTGAAAACCCTTTTTCAAGGGTTCTTGGCAACATTAATGGTTCCAGAGAACCCTTTAAAACCCCTTTCCTGAATAAAGGGTTTTAAAAGGGTTCCAGGTGGAACCTTTATTAAAAAAAGGTTCTACCTGGAGCCAAAAAGGGTTCTCCTATGAAGACAAGCTGAAGAACCTTATATGGTTCTACTTAGCACTTTTATTTCTAAGAGTATAAATAACACAAAAATAACTGAGAAATGGCATCATAACATATTGTGTCTGTGTGTTAAGACGAGCTTCGCTCTGATGTTAGAGACACTTACATAAACGATCTGGATCTAAGTCTTTTTTTTTTTTTAATTTTTGTCAAGCGAGACTCATCCTTCACAGCTCCACACCTTCATCTCTGGCAGAATGCCCTCTTCCTCCCTCCTCCACCAGGAGGATTTCCCCCCACCCAGAAAAACCTGTGTGGCAGATTTGTGTGCCTTTCTTGTGCTCCTTTCTTCGAGCAGAGAATGCGTCTGAAAGGCAGGGCAGGCTTCCTCGCTGCCCCGGGACCAGTCCAAATTGTAATCCTATTCCTCTGTTTATCAAAAAGGAGGGAGAGAGCAGAGAGAGGGAGGCATTGAGCTGACAGCTTGATTGTGATGCTGCTGTCTGATAACTCAGCTAACCTTATCCATCTATTTCACCTCAACCTTGCAGCCATGTCCCCAACCCCATTCTCCCCCCCCAGCTTCATCCTCCACTGTGAGAGCCACACACACACACACACACACACACACACACACACACACACACACACACACACACACACACACAGAGAGAGAGGCTTACCTTGCACACCCTCTCTCTCTCTCATTCCCGTAATACACACACACAAATAATCACTGCACACCTCTGACCCCTTTATCGAGTGTCGGTGTTAATCCTCATCTCTGCGCTCAATGCAGAGCACAATCACAGAGACCCGCAGGACCTGCAGTTAGCGCTGTGGTTAAGTAGCCCACGGTGAAGAAGTCTGTGATAAAGGTGGCACAAAGGGTCAGCGGCTGCTGCTCCGAGCAGCGGCCTGAGCTGCAGTCTGTGCAACTGGCCGTGGCCTTGAGACGAGGGACAAAGAGGGGAGCGTTCGCAGGGACTGAAGAGGAAGTGGAGGACAAAGGGAGAGCGGCCGAGACCACGGAGAAGCTAATAACTGCATGTGTGTGTGTGTGTGTGTGTGTGTGTGTGTGTGTGTGTTCGTGGAAGGTGATCGTTGATATTTCAAGTTGTGAATAAAAACTCAGAGAGCAGAGGCTTATTTTTTATCTGACCCACAACTTACACAAAATCCACACAAAAAGGACTGGAGCCACAATTATTGGATTTTCACTATGCACACTAAGCAATCAAAGTACGAGACTGTACCTAAAAAGGTACAAATGCTTTGTCGCTCCGGTTGCGCCCTATCAGGGTACAAGCACTGTAACTTTAAAATGTATACCTGCTTGTTTGTACCTCTAAAGAAACATCTCTGCACCCCTAGTGGCAAAAATGTACCTGTACACACTGAGAAAGGTACAGTTGTACAGTCTTGGACATCAACTTTTTACTCATTTTTAATACTAATATTTGGGACTCTGGAGGCCCTATGAGTAGGCAAAGAGTGAAAAAAGGGGAGCTGCGCTTATGAGAGCGGGTGTGCTGAATATGTCACATCCGGGTACTGGCCGGGGTGAGAGTTGAGTCTGAAATATCGCGGCTGGGAAACACCGTCAGAAAAGAGGATTTCTATCGGCTCGTTTACAGCAACTAGGAGGTTTTCGACCATAAAAACAAGTTAATGTATGTTTCGTAGACCTCCATAACTAACATATATGTGCAACAGGACCACTCTATGTGACCTTTAACATTGATTCAGAATGGACATTGAAGAAAACAAATATCACAAAGATGAGTTATGAATGGCATTTTTTAGTCTTCATGACCAGTCAAAGCTGCTTTACGCTACACTTTTTTTGTCAACTGACCATTGTAGAGTAGTGGAGCCGGGAATCGAACCCACAACCTTAGAGTTTGGAATACTAATAAAGTTGTTGTGAGTCACGCATGACTGGTGGTGGAAGGTCAAACAGGAGGGAATAAAGTCAAAAATAGACTGCGTTTCCATCACGGTTCTCGAGCTGCAACGATTCTTTTCGTAGTTGATTATTTTCTCGATGAATCGCTTGGTCCATGAAATGTCAACTCTCAGCAGTTTTTCCTGTGACTCGGCCTTTAGTGCAGCTCTAACTCTGCGTCACAGTTTAAATCCACGCTGAAAGTTGTGCGCAGTGATGTGGACTTTGAACAAAAACACGCCCGCCGTCACACGTCGACTAACTTAACAGATGTTGTGTAATTAATATCGTCTAATTACCGCACCGTGAAAAATTACACACTTAACATTAAATTAAGGCTTCCGCGGAATTTTCTTCTTTTTTTTTTTTTTTTAACGTTGATGGACTGTGGAGTGTTGATAAGTAACATATTTAAATTGAGGCCATTTGCAGGTTTTATGTTAACATCCAGCCACTGTGATTCAGCAAATCAATCACAGGTCGCTTTAATGATATTCTCCTACCATCACAAAACATTCATCTTCTCCGAGCCGGAGCCGGCTCTGAGGATTGTCCTTGGGAAAAAAAAGCATGTGACACACGACGCCACTCGGCAACGACACGGGTTACACAAACACACACACACACACACACACACACACACACACACACACACACACACACACACACACACACACACACACACACACACACACACAGTCTGGTTTCCATGACTCCAGGGTACATTACACTGACTTGCATTCATTTCCCAGAGATCAACTGACCTAACCCTAACCTCATCCTCACAATGCAGCATTTACAAGTTAAATTATGGGGGACGAGTCCCCGTAATGTGACTGTGTAAACAGATTTAGGTCCCGGTTACATGAGTAATACCTGTAACACACACACACACACACACACACTGTACTGTAGACAGCTTTGCTGTCAGAGATAAATGATGCCTGACACTGTGGCCTGGAGAAATGGGCTGACTGAGCAGCGGTGAAGATGAAGATACTTCTCACAAAGGTTCCCTGAGCCAAACAAGTGGTGTCGCATGGGGAAAAAAAAAACCTGGACGCTGACTCCTGACGCTCGAGGGCCACGTGTCACTCAAAACATCCTCCAAACAACCGCTCTGAAAGCTGGACGAACTTTATCACCCAGACTCCAACTTGTAGACTGACAACTTAATGACAGGATTACAGCGTTCAGTCCACGTCATGAGCTCCTGATTAAAAATGTGAGGGAGGAACAAGAAAAACACAGCCTCCTTCATTCAAAAACAAATCAGGAATTGTCTATGTGTTTCTCATTAATAGACTTAGTCTCTGATATTCATGGGTATTTTTAATTGTCAGGGCCAGCGCTTGCGTCGGATTCTCCTGTTGACAAAGACTAATGCGAGTTCAAGACGACACAGAGGACTTTTTGACGCCGCGTCTGTCTTTTGTGCCGGGAAACAAAAGCGGCCGTGGCTCGGGGGCTTTTTCGGTGTTGTGGGAGCAGCAAACGCACACAGGAAGGAAAGGCGGCGCACAATGATCGGAGACTTCCTATCCCCTTTAGGATGATGCCATCAGTCAGTCAGAGGGGCCCTCACTGGGCCCCCGAGGTCAAGGGCCACGCCAGTCACAGACGAGACAGAGGAGAGGAGCGGTCTCCGAGTGCTGCGGGATTGTGTAGAAAGGCACACGGAGGAAGTGCTGTTAGGGACAGGCGGATTTCAGCCGAAAATGCAGTTGGGAATTCTCAGTATTCTCATTCTCGTGTGCGACATTTCTGTTTCTCTCTGAATGTGTGTGTATTGCCTTTGATCACATGATCTACTCTACTCCGTCTTTGATATACAGTACTCATTTCTTTTTTTAATGGGAAAAAAGTTCAATATCTGAGAAAGTATGAAAATACAAGTACACACATATATACTGTATGCGTGTGTGTATATACACACACGCATATATATATATATATATATACACACACATATATATATATATATTAGCATATGTACACATATATATACACGGATGTATATATATATATATACACGCATATATATATATATATATATATATATATATATATATATATACATGCATATATACACATATACACATCTATATACACATATACACATATGTATATATATATACATACACATATATATACACATATACACATACATATATATATACATATACATATATACACGTATATAGATACACACATATATACACATACATATATACACATATATATATATATACATATACATTTATACACATATATAGATACACACATATATACACATACATATACATATACACACATATATAGATACACATATATGTATATGTATATAAGTAAGAATATTCTGAGCGAATGAATTAATTCCGTTTCAGCATTGAAAGAAAGAAAGAAACTAACTTTTGTAAATCAGCTGCGTCCTTAAAAACAGATCCACAAAAAAAAAAGAAGAAAAGTGGAGGAAAAAAAAAGAAAAACGTGCCTTTTACAACTTTAAAGAGAAAGACGCTGCGGATTGAACGGGAGAAAAATATTTACTCTGGGAATTAGTTCAGGATCATTGTGTGCACAAGGGGCTTTAGTTCCCTGGCTCCATTTCAAGGCCCAAGTGGCTCAACTGGAGCTCCCTCCAGGGCAGGCCTAATTATCACAGGGCTAGGGCCATTAAAATGCTTAACTAACCTCGTTTCTCCAAAACGTACAGATTAACGCCAGCCTCCAGCAAAGTGTCGGGAATAACCCTGCTGCCTAATACCCTCTTTGATTTTTTTTTTTCTTTTTTTTCTTCTTCTCCATAGAGTGGAGAGGCGAGGCAGAGAGAGGACTGGTGTGAGGAAACAGTTGTGGATGGATAAGAAAACAGAAAGTGAAGGACCTCTCACTGTAAACGCTGCACAAATATAGAAGGACGCAAACATATCAATGTATTTAAGAGTGGACCACGCACCTGTACATTACACATTATGCTGAATGACACGTTATTGTTATGTAAGGACGACAGAGAAATCAGGAAAATGTGGATGTGGGGAAAAAAAGCTTTTCCTAAACCACTGTTATCATGTTTTTAAAGAAAGAGTTATAAGAAATAAGCATCTTACATAGAGCCGACTACACTCTGTGAGCCCTCTGCTAAACAAAGCCACAGAAAGAGACATTCACATGCTCAGTGAAAACATAGCTGTAAATATACGTATGTCAGATTAAGTCTGAAGTATCTTAAGAATATGTTTGCTTGCTATATTTTGTTGTTAGACAACATTTTCCAAGAGGAACATTAAGTTTGTGTCGTTTAGAGCTGAAACAATTAATCAAATATTACTCGATTACTAAATTAATCTAGTGCTGTGCAATAGGTTAACGCACGTTAACGCACGACACGTTTCCATGACCGGAAAAAGACGTGTGTGACGTCATGATCACATGCGACACAGAAGTCCAGGCACCGTTTACCAGTTAGCTCGATTAGCTGCATTAGCTCCTTTTCGCGCCGTTAGCATGCCTACAGTCTAACTGGAGCGGTCTGTTTATTAAACGAAAAGAGCAGCGCTACAAATAACTAGCGTACCTGTGTACTGCGTATGTGTGCCTCTGTTTTTAAATTTTAGCGTTACTTTAGACTTATTTTAACAATCACGTAAACATGGTGTCACGCGCATTCTTTTCCGGTCAGTCGTCATGAAAACCGTTGTGCGTTAACGCTTACGATTTTTTAAATTATTATTATTATTCAAAACAGGCTTTTTAGACCAATAGTGACATGAAAATAAAATGTAATGGGTTTTAATAATTTGGGACCTAAGAAATCTCAAATGGCACACATGGTGCCAAACTGTGCCAAACGAGAGAATGCCTAGACATCTCTTTACTAAAACCTCTGTCATTTTACCCTGCTTCAATTCAGCAGCATCAGACTTTGCACAGCCCATGTCCACATGTTGTTACATGACCTCCATGTCTTTTTAAGCTCTTACTGCATATTTTAAAGGTAATACTTGCATTAAAATGCAATATTTTTTTAGGCAAGGGGAAAAAATTTATGCTGCGTTCCATCTGCATTTACTCCGACACAGTGGCATCTACAGTGAAACTTACACATCTGGTGGAATCTCACAAGTGTGGCTAGTGATGGCGTCTAATGACTTTTGCCCAGGTAAAGCTGAGAGACATCAGCGCCACTAGTGCGCAGGTCATTTGTGATTGGTTCCCTTTTTGTTGGCCAAAATAGTGTCCACCCAGGCTAAGTACTTTGTGGAAAAAGGAACTATCTAGTAGTAGTATAATGTCAATAAAATAATACTGAGTAAATGTCTCTGAACAGAATATTTAAAACCCGTAACAGGCCATTTGTATGCATGTGTGCTGTATAATGAATATAATTAATCTTGGCACAAAAAAAAAGACTGTGCTCCTATACAGATGCCGATCATGTGTTAGCGCTGCTTGAAATGGATTTGTTGTGCTACCCACTTTTGTCTTTCAGGCTTTGAGACGTGAATGAACTGTCTGATCGCAGTATCATGCTCTTTGTTTCAGGATAACACGAGGATTCTATGGTTCATTTAAACAACTGACGGTGAATCGGTGCAAATACGGCACAGAGTTGCAAAAAAAACATGCAATGTATCTTGATCTGAAGGAAATCAAATTAAAATCAAATAATAAATCCAACGTGGATGATTGGGAGGATGATGATCATCCTTATATCTCAGCTGAGGCATGACATGCTTTTGAAGTGTCTTCAACTGCACTCTAGTCTTCCTCCTCATAAATCCAGCTTTGTTTTGTATTCATATTTATCCTGTTATTGAAATGAATATTATCAATGTGCAGCACAACTGCTTTTAACGTGGTTGCCTGTTTTCCTTAGCTTAAGCACATTATACTATGATCTTTTCCTGATTGTTGTTTTGTTTTCTTTCTGTTTTTCTACCTTACAGGTGTTTCTTTCAAGAACTAGGTTATTTCTTAAAGCTTTATCACCATTTATGTGACACTATTCATCAGATTATAGCAACAGCAGTGACAGCTGGCGCCTGTGAACTGTCACACTGCTGCAAATGTGTTTTTATTTCAAAATATGTTGAATGATTTTTCAGTACAAAACAAAACCAAACCTCGGCTCACAGATACAGTCATCTACACTACCTTTCAAAAGTTTTGTGTCACTTAGAAATGTCCTTATTTTTGAAGGGAAAACACTTGTTTTCAATGAATATAACACTGAATGAATCGGAAATACAAATTGTTAATGTGGTAAACTATTCTAGTATATGTACATAGGTGTATAGAGGCCCATTTCCAGTGTTCTAATGGTACATTGTGATTGCTAATGGCGTTAGAAGGCTATTGGATAATTTGAAAACCCTTGAAAACCCTTGTGCAATGATGTTAGCACAGCTGAAAACTGTTTTGCTGGTTCTTTGACGAAAGGGCAAAATGATTTTTTTAAATAAATATCCTTATTTCTAATCTTGTCAACGTCTTGACTATATTTTCTATTCATTTTGCAACTCTTTTGATGAATAAAAGTGTGAGTTTTAATGGAAAACACAAAAAACTTGTATAGGTGACCCCAAACTTTGCGTATATAAGACAGGTTTTATGATAATATAAGACAAACAGAGCTCACTTAAGTTCTATTCTACATTAACCCTCCGGTAAGGAAGGCTGAAATATCCACTTCTATATAAGACGTGAAAGGCTCCTGTGTTCTATGAAATACATTGTCTTTAGAATGTAGCATGCATGAATGTAGCAAGTAGTCGAGTGAAACATGTTCAAGTATGACCTCATGCCATTGTGTTTTTGAAGGGACCTTGTCTGTTATACAATTCAGAAATATGCACTTTCATGCACAGAATGTTAATGTTAGTAATTTATAAAGTGTCCTTTCATATTTATCAGAAATGAGGCAGTTCGATATCCCAAGCAGCATCGTTGTCGCATTATTGTCAAAATGAACCCTCAGTAGTACCTATGGCAATTTACCGTGGGAATAATACACTCCTTATATGGACATCTGTTTGTCTTCTTATGTGTTGTTGAGTCAAAGTTATGATTAATTTCATATTTGTCATATTTTGAAGTAGTGATATAAAGTAGCAATAACTGTGCAGAAGTCACCAAAAATACAAAATTTTTCTTTTCTTTTTTTTCATAAAAACAAGCAAAGTGAATTTTAAAGCTCCCATAGAGTGGTCGTATTGCACATATATGTGCGTTATGGAGGTCTACTTACATACATTAACTTGCTTTTATGGTCAAAAACCTCCCACCAAAGTACAGACATCTCTCCTCCCTGAAGCTCTCTTCAGCTGCGGTGTTTCAAACAGAAATCTCACCAACAGAACACAGAACTGTGTTGTGATTGGCCAGCCAACGAGAGCTATCACAACTGTCTTGTGATTGGCCAGGAACCTGGAAGTGACGTCATTAGCACGTCAGCTCTCAGAAGCGCAGCTCCCCCCTCTGGAACGGAGGATGCACTGCTACTCATTATCAAAACATTGTTTTAACAATGTTTAAAAATAGCTTCATCACGACTCCCCGCCGCAGTCCGCAGTTATGACTTTGACCCGGAGTCAGAAGACACTGTCGCTTGTGAAACACCTCCACAACGGACGTTATTCTTCTTCTGTGGTTCCATGTACGCAACCGGATGTGCCCGGACTAGTGCTCGGAGCAGGAGGATCTGCTGTTCAGGAGACGGGATCCTTACGTCAAGATTCCAGGCTTTTTCACAGCGCTTGCAGAGCCCGAGATTACAATACAACACAGTGTTCTCAGCAGTGGCTGAACTGTTTGTTTGGAAACTTTAGGGCTTCATAAACGAGGTAATGGCGCAGATACACACCAATAAACAGCGTTAATTGGAACTTCTGGTCTATGGGAGCTTTAAACAAAGTAGTTTACTGGCAGCTTTCCTAGTCTTGATGACCACTCAGAGCTGCTTTACACTTTACAGTGCATTTTTCCATCACAAACCTTTCATACCCGTCCACACGCTGCCAGCACACAACAATACTCACAACCGTCAAGCTGGAAGTCGCTCCCTCTATCACTGAGCTAGCGTCGCCCATCATCTTCCATGTTAATGCCATCATAACCATCATCTGTGCTGTTTGTGTCTGTCTTGTGTTGTCTTTTTCTGCCCTTTTGTCTGCTTCACACACTTGAAAGCCTTTGTGCGTCTCATAAATTACAGTAAAGCCGAGACTGAAGGCAAACAGCTTGGTTTGCTTGCGTTCTAGAATCAAGAGCATTGCTTATTATAGTCGTTACTCCAAGAAATAATCCTTTTAGTGTTTTTCTGCCTTGAAAAGAGGAAGAAAAATATAGTGAATAAAAAAAAAAAACACTCTAATAAACAGAGTCTGGTTTGAATGAAGTGTCGGGGGAGATGTAGTGCAAAGGCGCGATAATAGCTAAGCTAGCTTATAACATCTTTGTTTTCACTCAGCACTGTGTCATGGTCTCAGGGGCCACAAGAGGATTTTTGGCAAAGCTATTCTTCTCAAGGTCCACACTTTGCAAACACTCAAGGAGGCTTCTCTTCGCTGTCAGTCAGTGAATCAGGATCCACTCGCGCTCTCGTAGCACAGGAGGTGCACAGGAACTATTCCACAGACGCCGTCGCTGTTTCAAACACTTATGGGAAGACTGAAGTGGAAAACAATGACGCCAAATAGTCGTCTTTTTATGGAGATTAGTTCCACGTTTTAGGGCTGTGAATGGCATGTCACATCCTGGATATTATTCTGCTCCACGGGCAAACAACACTCACTGCGAAGACATTGTGATTTCTTACATCCACTGTGAATTTATTGTTGTTCCCGCAGAATGCCATTCTGCCCCCGTTTTGACAAAAAAAAAATAAACGACTTTGGGACCTTGAAGGTTTAATTTGAAATAGCAGATGTCTTGCAGTCAAGACTGAAGAGTGAAACAATCGCTTTTCAGCTGGTAACCAGACTTGAGGTGACACAGCGAGGCGAGGCGACGAGAAGTCAGGCGAAATATTTATCTCCCTGCCCTTGGAGATGTGCTACGCTCATCCAATTCATCCATGTCTCCATCAGAGAAGAATGAAAGCATGGGCACACACACACACACACAAAAAAAATCCTTTTCATTACAGCCAACATGGATCATTTATCAAGTTGAGCTTGCCGCATCACATGTCATCGATTACAAGAGTTTCTTGAAACAGAGAGGCGACAGAGTTCAGGCCTCAAGTGGAAACATGGAAGTCGACAGGCCGTCGTCCCAAAGCATTGTAAATGTAAAAAAATAAAATAAGGATTTCATGGATGAGGTAGCTTTACTTTATTTATTAAATTTAGTCGATCACAAAATCAATGGAGGAAAGGTCTCATAATAAAAACTATTGAGTACAGTCTATTTAGAGCAGGGGTATCAAACTCATTTTCACTGAGGGCCACATCAGCATAATGGTTACCCTCAAAGGGCCAAATGTAACTGTCATACAGAATAAATGGAACTAAATGGAACCAAATATAATGTAGAATAAAGGTAACTACTCTGTAACATATTGATAAATAATTTTCTCTATTTATTACTTATTTCACTTGTCACATGATGCATATACAATGATACACTGTGATCTAGTGGCAGTGCCGTCAGTTTGCAGGTTACGCAATCGCCATGCATTGTGGGAAATGTAGTTTATGGTCAACAAATGCCTTAAAGCAGCATAGACCTATTTTAACACATATTTTCAAGGCCAATTAATCACTCGCAGGGCCACACAAAATGACGTGGCGGGCCACATCTGGCCCCCGGGCCTTGAGTTTGACACATGTGATTAAGAGTATACATATATATATATTTATGCAATTTTCAAAGGCAAACCTGGAGTAAAACATAGCAGCAGCACTGCCACAGATATGCAGCAGATCAGTGAGTCAGCCTTATACTTATCAGGTGACACATTCCACATTAGACTCAAACAGAACGAGAGACATTGAGTTAGCTTCATGACGCTAACTATCGCAGCTAAACTGCAAGTCATGGCTAGCATTGACGAGGTGCAGGAGTTCCTGTATCTGGTGGCTGACGCGGCTGTGATATTGACAAGGTACTATGAAGTGGAGGAAAAAAAATGACGCGGCTGATACAAAAATTGAGCAGAGTTGAGATTTTGCAATTAATTCCCAATTCTGAAGACTCCTGGTTGAAGGGCTGTTTTCCTGTTAACAGCCAGTAGGGGGCGTATGGAGACAGATCCAAATCCAAGTCTTATAACTCTGTCAAATGTAGGTAAAAATCCTGCAGAGTCCAACAAAACTCTGATTGCCTTCATTGATGTTATTTCCCCTCTTGCGAACAAGCTGGACACAATGGCTAAACACACCAATGAAAGAAAAAAATGTCTGTGAATTCCACCTCCTGCAGCTTTAATCTGAAGACCTCGCTCCGTTTCTCTTCATCCCTCGTTTGATTTCATCTTCAATTCAAACTCCTCACCTCTGTGTCGCTGCAGCACTGGCTGTTCCCGCCGGTCAAATTACTGTTATTACCGAACATTATACACTTACAGCTTCATCCTGATCCGGTGACCGCTGCTGTGAGCATCTTTATCTGACAGCTGCTAACAGCGCCCAGATCTCTTCATCATCCTGTCCAGATGAACTAAACAAGTCTCCTTTTTCACTCTCTAATCACCTGGTTCATTACAGTTATTTAAACACATGCTCATTACCTGATGGTGAATTCTGGGAAATTCAGACGACATAAACCTATGTCTTATAATAAGTTTTATAACTTATAATAGCAGCAGTAGCAAAACAGAGACGTTCAAATAGACCAGGGGTTCTCAAAGTTTTGATACCTGAGGGCCAATTTAGGAACCCAAAATTGAACTGAGGGCCGCCAAAGAAAAAAAGAAAGAAATCCCATTTGTAATCATTTTAATGACCAAATTGCAGTTCTACACTTTAGCGTTAAGTTAATATAAGCATTAATATAATGTAATTTAAGCATTAATATAATAACGCTTTATAATTTATTGGGTAATTACCCAGTTTGGCCATTGTTCTTACCTTCTAATTACAGGTTAATACCAAGTAACACATTTATTTTACCATATATTTACTAGGTAAATAGCTAGTAATTGGGGGCTGTAGCTACCTGCTTATTAACAGCTTATAACCCAATAATACACTAAAATTCACCATATAGAAATCAGGTAAATACCCACTATTTTTGTTTACACTTATTGGTCTGTATCCAGTAATGTCCAATAAACATTTAACAAGCTTTGTACCTCCTGAATTAAAACTATCAACTGTAATTCACTGCGGGCCGCCAGAAATGTTTCTACGGGCCGCCATTGGCCCCCGGGCCGCACTTTGAGAACCAATGAAATAGGCGTTTATCATGGCAAAGCCTGTGGAAAAGACTCACTCAATCACGGCTCTGTTGAAAACAAATGCACATGCTCAGGAGAGGGGAAGGGAGTGGGGAGAGTGAGCGATGAGTTTTTACGACAGTGAGGATAGTGCAGTGTGTAGAGGCAAAAAAAAGCGACCAAAGCTTGCAAAATTCTGCTTGAAAATAAAAAAAAAATTAGGTTTGATTTTTGTTTGTGCGTCAAATCTACAATTCCCCCAGACAACAGAACCTGCAGGTCAGGGTTTTCAGTTTTGAAATCTCACAAAACTTGCAACAAATAGGTCACTGGATTTTTATAAAGGTGGAAGTGGGAATAAAACTCACAACACAGACGCGCAATAATACCATGAAAAACATTTTTTACCCAAAAACTTTTAAAGTGAAATATTGAATCAGTGGGCAGGGCGTGAACACAATAAATGACCAGAAGGAGAAAACACAACCTTTATTCAGAACAGAAAGTACTGACCCTGTGGATCCTGCTTACAAACACCCTGATCACAGAAACATTCTGGATCTCTGTTTACAACATTAATGTTGTATCTACTGCTGCATTCACACTATTTCGTACGACAAAAAAAGTGATAAAATTCTGCTACACCTGTCGTCCACACAGTCCTGTAAAAGACAGGTTTCAAAAATGCTGCTGGCTCAATTTTAACTTAACCTCATGAAAGATGAGTGAATGGGTGAAAGTATCGTGTAAAGCAGTTGAGTGGTCAAGCAAAACCAGAAAAAAACATATACATACAAATACAAACCATTCCACATGAATTTAGACTCTAGTCATGGAAAACACAGGCGTGCAAAAAATACTTCAGTTTTAAACAAGGCATACGAGTAATACGTATACTAGTAGCACAAAAAGAGCACTAAGAAGTATTTGTAACGCTGATTATCAAGAGCATAATCAGCGCCCACAAGTTTATTAAGTCAAGATTAAGATTTAGTGGAGTTACAGACATTATTAAATCTAAAGCTTAACGCTGATAATTGCCAGATTCACCTTTGTTTTTGGTTCAGACACTGAAGACACTTTGGTGCTGTGTGAATTATTTTCACTTCAAAAGAACGTATAAAGAATAGAACAATGAGGACTGAGAGTGACAGGTAATGTGTTGATCTGCTTCTTTCACGTGTAACTGTTTAAAGTAACAGGACTGAAAGATCGTCCATGTTTATATATGTATGTAATGACGATGAAAAGAATATGTAATGAGTCAGGGGGAGGCGCCCTGACTCATTTCCAATTATGGAATGTGCAAAACAAGCAGCAACAACTGCATTTTTGATTTGAGAAACCAGAACCAAACTTATGAATGAGATAAAAGAAATACATTTAAAAAAAATAATAACTTGGGTTTACTTATATTTCTTTGGTTGACAGGTACGTCTGAATTCATTTTCACACAAGACAGAATAAAATATATGTTTTTGACAAACGTAAGCGTAGCTGTATTATTGAAATTATACATCTGACCTGAATTGTAATGATAATTCCAGGCTACGCTTGGTGTAATTGGTTAATCCTACACCTGACTACAATCCCTGACTTTTCTCAGGTGTTGATGCTCAGAATTGGTTCTCATTTGAAGGCAAATTGGTAAAAAAAAAAAAGAAAAGAGAATTTATATTTGTGAAAATATTTTTACTTTACAGCATTTTGTACGGTGGCCCTGAGGTGCAAAATCACAAAACGCAAAAGTCAAAAAACACAAACGCAAATCAAAAAACACAAAACGCAAATTACACAAACGCAAATTACACAAACGCAAAAAACACAAATCACAAAATGCAAATCACAAACGCAAATCAAGAAACACAAATCAAAAAACACAAACACAAATCACAAACGCAAATCACAAAAACACAAATCAAGAAACAAAAAACAAGTGCAAACACAAACACACATCACAAAACGCAAATATAAAAACGCAAACACAAAGCGTATATCAAAAAACACAGACGCAAATCATTGTGTTTTGTATTTGTGTTTTGCACCTCAGGGCAACCGTAATTTTGTTTTCACAACTGCCTCAAACTTATAACTACCCAACGTAAATGGTACAAATATGTGCGTCTAAAGGTACAACAGTGTACCTTATTTTCTGTGTGTATCATCAATGTTCCACAAACCTGCCTAGTGACTACAATGTAAATAAACACACTATAATCTGCCATATACGTGTTATCCAGCCTGATACAATGAAATAAAAACATACATATTTTGTGTTGATGAGTTGAACGTGTGTACCCAATAAAGTGGCTGCAAGTGTACATTAGAACACACATGAATATGATGAATATGTCATTTCACTGTGATATTTGCTTCCATTTCTTCCTAACATTTCTACCTGGACTAATTACAAGCGTGTCGTGTATCACGGTGCAGCGTTGCCACCCTTCGCATTACGGAGCAGTCGAGAGAGGAGGGTGAAATACTCAGCCGTCCATCTCCAGCCTGTTTAGTATTCTGCCCATGAAACAGTTTAAACCTCATCCCCAATCCATCTATCTACCAAAAGATATGAGATAACTTTTTTTTTTCCTCTCTCTCCTCAACAGATGATATTAAGTGCCTCCTATTATCTCAGTAGGTCTGTATCGTATTAGAATCTGCAATCGCAGGTCAGAAAGTATACGGCGCTCTTGTCTCGGCCGGTGCTGCAGAATTACTTTCCGGCACACAATGGCTGAATGGGTTGAGGTTTTGTCATTTAAACTGCATAAAGAGGCCAGAAATTGATTTTTATTGTAGATCTTCATATCTAATAAAGCTCTGAGGATCTCCATTCTTCATTGTCTGAATGGCCGCTGAATGCTTTCAATCTACCTCTCTGTGTTTCATGCATAAAAGTGGGAGCCGGAATGATAGGAGAAGAATGAGAGGGAGGGGTGCTGCCGTGCCAGTGAAAAGCATCCCGCCTCTTTCTCTCTTCTCCTTGGAAACTAGACCTGGGGAGGATGGGAGAGGTCAAGGAGCTGGGGGTAATTGAAAAGTGAAATGTTTTTTTCCCTTTCTCTTTACAAAAGAATGTGTCTTTTTCAAAGCGGGGAACATAACCAGAGGAGGACGAGCATCTGCTGTGAGAAATCCTCGTCCACACCGCAGCAGAAAAAGAAAGTCAACAAATACATCAGCCGTCTTTCAGCGGACTCTGAAAAGATTCATCGCTGTTTTTCCTCAATGTTACAGTTAACCAGACAATGGCGACTCATTGCATCAAGAAAATCTGGTTAATTTCATACATTGAACAGAATCTGGCCCAACTTTATTAAAGAAATGACCTTTTCCAATGAAGTAAAATTGTAATTAAAAAGTAATACAAATCGTATATTTCAGTTAAAGACGCATTATCCTCAGAATGTGAGAATTTTACAGGGTTTATCAAAATGTCTATTGATGTCATGATGATTCCAGAAGCATCATACTAATGCACTGAAAGAAATAATGGACCATAAAAGGGGCTGCACAGCAAATCTGACCATTTTACACCAAAATAACAGAGGAGTCTGGTGTATTTAGTGAAGGAGTCATGCAGGAAGTAGTGAACAAATCTTTTTATTAACTGATTGTAATGATTCGGTCAATCAATAACAACTGCTTTACAAGTCAGTATCACTCTTAGAAATAAGGGTTCTAAAAGGGTCCTTCTGCAAGGACTGAGGTTCTACTTGGAACCATTTGCTTCTGAAAAACCTTTTTCCGAGGAAAAGGGTTTTTCTAGGGTTCTTGGTAACACTAATGGTTCCAGTAAGAATCATTTTGATCCAGAGAACCCTTTAAAATCCCTTTCCTGAATAAAGGGTTTTAAAAGGGTTCTTGGTGGAACCTTTATAAAAAGGTTCTACCTGGAGCCAAAAAGGGTTCTCCTATGAGGACAAGCCGAAGAACCTTATATGGACTTACAGAGTGTAGTTTGTGTGTGTCACGTATAAAATTCACGGCAGTTTCATGCAGCCGTACTGTGCTATCCCTGCCCATATTGAGGAGGTACTATAGACAAATTTCAACATCAACTTTTCAGAGGAGACTGTGGGAGTCAGGCCTTCAAGGTAGAACTATAGGACCAAGAAGCAAGAAGAGTGATGTGGCCTCCATAAGCATGTGACATAAACCCAAACGAGATGAAGGTAAAGCAGCTAACAAGTGCTCAGCAAACCTGAGAATTCCTTCAAAATGGCTGAGAAAACAAGTCTGTGAGGTGATGACCAGAAACTGACTGAGAGAACACCAAGCGTAATTGTAAGGTGCTACTGTACACAGGAAGACAATAAGCAGAATTTGATAAAACTAATTATTGTAGCATGATGATGAATAGAGAAGGTTGTGTTTGTTCATGTGTAAATACGTCTTATCAGCAGGTTTCAACAAGTCAAATTAAAGACTCTTTAAAGGGACACTGTGTAGTATTTATGGGTTTATATAACCCAAAATCCACTTTTTTATACATATTATGTGCTCCTGCATTGTCTAGTCGCTGTATAATAGTTTTTGTTTCATTTTCGTAGTGTTTCAAAAAGTCATGTAAAATAACATGACCGCGGACCGTGGTTGCATAGCCACTGTTAGCAGCGAGACGCCATGTTTCTACCGGAGCCTGTAAGGACAAATGCGAGAGAACAAAACAAGCGTCTCTTTACTTGTAGCGGAAGTCCCGCCTCCTCTCTCTCCGCTTCGTCTGCTACGGCCGCGGTAGCTCGCCCTCTCCCTCACCTCACGAACCTCATCTGCTGACACGGAGAAAGACGACGAGGACGACATTTGACCAGCTGCGGATACCGTAGCGCTCAGGGAAGGGAGGGGGTGAGCAGAGGAGCAGTTCTTTGTTGTAAATTTCAGCCTCTCCTCTAGATGGCACTATAAACTACTTACTTCACCTTTAAGACGATTTTAAGACCATAATGAATACCCATTTCACACCAATACTGGCAAAAAAGTACAAAATACATGAAGGAAAATTGGAGCCACAAGTTACCCCGCTGCTATGCTAAGCTGTAACACACCGTGGCGCGCGCACAGCACACTAGCTAGTGGTGCTTGATAAATTCTCAACGGGCAACACAAGTGGCCTAATTTAGTTCCGTGTTGTAGTTACGTTATCGCATCCTCAAAAATAGAAACATATCAAAGTGAGACTGAAGTTTATGCATGTTTTAAATAAAAGTAATGTTTATAGCCTTTCAAAATTGTATGTAAGACCTTTGACGAGATTTTAGGAGAATTTTAGACATTTTAAAGCCTTACACTCAAATTATTGGATTTAAGACCCTGCAGATACCCTGCTTATGTCTGTATGTTGGCCAGACTAAAATGTGATCATGCCATTTCAAAATAAAGGGACAGAGCTGGTGGGCTTTTATTGTCGCAGAGCATCTTCCCATCCGTACACGACCTCTCCAGTGTTTACTCCAGTGAACTTGTCAACACGCTCTCCTCAGAAGCTGCGCCTCTCCGGGGGTCAATTATAAATACGTCGGGGTCAAACACGGCATTCTGTGTTTGTCGACATTCATCTGAAAAATCCAAACTCAATTAAAACCTTTTTTTTTCCTGATTCAAAGCTGTCCATTCATTTGGCTCAAACACACACACCGAGACAAAACACCCAAGGTCTCTCTGTGCTGCCCGATTATATTAGATCTCCCTCATTCGCCACCATTATCTTGACTTTTGAGGTGAGGTTTCAGGTGACTGACGCACGCCATTATGGCCCCTGGATTTGTTCCCTTTGGAAGCAAATATTTGTGGACGTTAATTTAATTTCACACAAACCTCCTCGACAAATTAATTTCTTTTGAGCACAATCGCTATTTACAAGGTTCGTCTTTTCTCCTTTGCAGACTGTGAACTCGCACAAGGTGAAAAATGGCGAATGTTTTCTTGTTAATGCCGAGTCTCTCTTGGCTGAATGGCTTCATTAAACACACGGCTCTTTTCAGGCTCCAGAGTTCAAGTCTAACGTTTAATGAAATCATTGAAATCATTGCAACTGTAACTGAACTAGATGTGATCTAACGAGCGGCCATTATCATGCCGATGTTTTTCTGCCGTTTATTTTATTTGTGCTGATTATTCCGTTGACATTGTGAGGCTCTTTCAGTAACTCTGCTTTTGAGAAACACAAGTATTGCCACGTTCACTGTGACTGTTCAGAGTTTTTTAACAAGAGCTCTTTTTTATTATTTAATACATTTCATGAGGTAAAAAGAAACATTACAAATTTTATCATTAGATGATGACTAACAGTGTCAGGGTCACAGATTTTAAGTTTTAATGAGGGGACAAAAACATTGTTCATTCAAGTTTATTAGAGTCTGACTGGACTTTTGAGGACACCACGAAGAACTGATACTAATGTATCACCAACACATACAATTAATATATATAATGTATACATATAATATCTATCTATCTATCTATCTATCTATCTATCTATCTATCTATCTATCTATCTATCTATCTATCTATCTATCTATCTATCTATCTATCTATCTATCTATCTATCTATCTATCTATCTATCTATCTATCTAGCCCACTATCTATATATCTATCTATCTTGCTAGTACTAGCTAGCTAGTTAGCTCACTATCTATCTATCTATCTATCTATCTATCTATCTATCTATCTATCTATCTATCTATCTATCTATCTATCTATCTATCTATCTATCTAATTAACTTACTTTCTATCTATCTAGCTAGTCAGCTATCTATATTGCTAGTTAACTATCTAGCTAGTTGGCTAATTAGCTTACTATCTATCTATCTATCTATCTATCTATCTATCTATCTATCTATCTATCTATCTATCTATCTATCTATCTATCTATCTATCTATCTATCTATCTATCTATCTATCTGATTAGCTTACTATCTATCTATCTATCTATCTATCTATCTATCTATCTATCTATCTATCTATCTATCTATCTATCTATCTATCTATCTATCTATCTATCTATCTATCTATCTATCTATCTATCTGATTAGCTTACTATCTATCTATCTATCTATCTATCTATCTATCTATCTATCTATCTATCTATCTATCTATCTATCTATCTATCTATCTATCTATCTATCTATCTATCTATCTATCTATCTATCTATCTATCTATCTGGCCTGTGATGTCCTCACAGGTGGCGACATTAGCAGTGATGTCAGAATCAGGGATGAGAAAAAGCTTGGACATGTTTCAGTAATTTTTTTTTTCTTTTCAAAGTCTGGTTTGGTGAGAGTTATTATTGAAATAATCACAGAAAAAGAAATGTCCTTTTTCAAACATATCGAAATTGAAGTCGACTTGTTGATTTTAAACTCCCAGAAAATAAAGTTTGAATATTTTGCGGATTATAGCACAGGTTAGGACTCGAGTTCTGCACGGTTGGTAACATCACTAAAAATAAATACTTTACATCATTGATATTTGACCGCTTCCAGCCCAGAGAAGAGTTTCAGCAGCTGGTGTGATGTAGTATCTGCATGTTGATTGGCTAACTGATGCCGATGAGATTATTGACTCCTTGGGGCACTTAAATTTGATATTGAATAAAAACACATTTTATATTTAAGGTGATAGAGAGGAAGTATTGAAGCTATAGTCACTTGACCCCGAGGTGAAAGTTTACCTCAAAGTTTATCATGAGATCTTAGTCATTTGTCCTCTTTTTCTATCCCAGCATTCTGTAAAATATGGACCACGCATTATTTGTATTTTTTTAAATACAAATAATTGTGATGACTCTGTAATAGCTGGCTGGGTGTTCTCATCCACAGACGTACAAAGGCTGCTCATTGAAAGCAGTGGGCTGGGGAAGTTGGCATTGTGAGTTATGTGTCCCCTGGCCCACCTCCCCCCCCCCCCCCCCGCATAAGAACTAAACCAAACTAGATGTGTAGACAGATACACTCTCTCTCTCGCTGCAGTGCATGATGGATCTTTAGCGATCACTTAAAACCACATTGATGATGAACTAATGAATCAAGAGTCGCATTAATCACAGGGCGGCGCGCGCGCAGAAAGACAAATGGAAATGCAAAAGTTCTGCGCTAATGATGAACTGCTAACAATTTGGTGGCGGACAAGGAGAGAGAGGGGGGGGGAATTACACACTGGGGTTTCATGCATAATCTCTGAAGATATTAATATTTCACTCCTCCACACCTCCACCTCTCCCTCGCTCACCGCTGCTGCCTTTACAGGCATAATCAAATTTCATTACCGGCCAAAGCGACATGATTAAACAGAACAGAGTCTGGAGTTCAGAGCCGCACACTGCGGCACACGTTGGTTGCCACTCACAGACGTCTCCTCCCCCTTCATCATTCACAAACTCACGCCTCCACCCTCCCTTCCAACCCCTTTCCTTTGCCCCACCGTGGCCTCACACTGGCTCACACTGATCCAAATCAGCATTTCATGACTGGCCCTCACATCTTTGACCACACGTTTGCTCCGTTTGTGCCTTTATCTGTCAGTCATGCGAGTCTCCGGGGAGCGCGGGGCTCGTCTGGAGAGAGATTCTGCCGTTGGAAAACGCCTCTGTACATGTGTTGGTTTTCCCCTCTTTGGTGGGATAAAGACAACACTGTATTTCTTCCTGTTTCATGTGGCATTGGGTTTTTTAAGAAAAAAGCATCTTCCTCTTCTGTTTGGTTTTCAGTCATTCAGTAGATTTCTGTGAGAATTTATCTGCATGTCAGCGTGGTCGAGTGCACTATAGCTCGAGCTGGGCTTGATTCCATTCTGCTCTGCTGCTCCTCTGACCTCGCTATAATCTCCACCATCGCACTCCAGAAAATCTGCTTTTTTTTATTCGTTTGTATTATTATATTTTCATTTTCTGAACACAGGAGCATTATTTGTAACCTCCTGTGAACGTGGAGTAAAAAAGAATATTATATATATGTTTACTTTTGTATCTGTCATTTCCTTTCTATCTTCCATATGACTTCTTAATCCATCTGAATGCATAGAAGATAATGTTTTGGGCGAAATAACATAAGAGGAGAGGATAGACTCCCGAGGACCAATATCTTTATTGCTTGGAGGATAAACGGATTATGTCAGCCGTTTTCTGCTGCTGACAGCTTTTCTTATTAACCGATTTTATTTTTAATCTGCCAAGGAAGAAATTTTTAACGTTTT
Source organism: Microchirus variegatus (assembly GCF_963457635.1). NCBI lineage: Eukaryota > Metazoa > Chordata > Actinopteri > Pleuronectiformes > Soleidae > Microchirus > Microchirus variegatus. The sequence continues at coordinate 25,724,513 of NC_139805.1, read as the reverse complement.
ATGTCACAATAAAGCGCTGGTCACATCTAATGCTGCCCTCAAACAAACAGATTTCTCAAAAGCCTTGCTGGGGAAATTTGGAAATAACTTTAAAGAAGGGGAGTTTGGAGGGGGGGGGGGTCTTGTTCCACTGAGGAGTAAAGATGGTTTTTAAGTACTTCACAGACGTATTCTTCTCTTAGATATTTGTTTTCTTTATTTTGCTGATGTCTGTACAAAAAGTGTTGTGTGTGTGCGTGTGTGTGGGCCGTGTGCTTCACTTTGTGCATATATAACACAAATAAGTGATTACATTAGTATTATTATTATTACTACTTCTACTTTTGTGGGTTTATATTTTTTCCTGTATGTCTTTTGCTTGCTGTCGTGTTTTCCTTGAATATATCTATAATTATTATGATCGCTTTCAGTTCAGCACAGGTGTCCTTGACCTGTGTATATACACACATCAATATTTTCTTTATGTCATATGTAAATGTATGTACGGATGAATTAGCTTCCGTTGCTTGTATTGTATCGTCGCATCGATTTTCTTTCCCATTTTGTTCACCTTTCACTGCATTTATGGGCAGTTGGATTATTATTATTGCACAATATTATATATTTTTTTTCCACTTCATTGCTTTCTTTTATTAGAATTTGTCCTTTATTTTTCTATTTTTTTCTAAAATATGTCACATAGAGTCACTAAAATGTACTTTTATCATTTTACATTTAACCTATAGGTCTAGTTTTGATTATTTGCTACACTGTGCGGTTTGTCCTGCTCTTGTTTTACTTCTTTTGTGTGTTTTTTTGTTGTTGAAACTTTGAAACTAGAGCATACATACGTTTGCTCATTGTTTGAAGAAGATTTGTGGTTTGAAAACATCCTGTCCTTGGTGATAAAAAGTGATTTTTCTGGGAGCAACAGCTGGTGCGTGGACACGTTTTGATCGTGCGCTACATCTCAGGTGTGTCCCGTTTAGCTTTCCGCCGTCCTCCCTTAAAACGTGTGCAGGAGATTCAAGTGGATCATCTAAAATGAAACTATTTGGCCAGATTTATATGGGGGGGGTGTCTGGTACATATATGTGTGTGTGTGTGGTGCCAAGGAGCTATCATTAACCTCGGGGCTTTAGTGCTCCCTGCTCTCTCATTTCATGCTTGTGATCTGAGGGTGTGAATTAGCCATCGCCCCGGGCAACCCAACTTAGTTACCGGCTGGACAACATGAAAGCAATACACAGAGCTGCATAAAGAATCCTCTCAAAGCCCCCCATCCCTTCCTCTGCCATCCTCGCTCCATCCCTCTGTCCTCCACACCCGACATCCCTACCTTCTCCTGAGGGACCAAGAGGTGGAGTGAAGAGGGGGTGTTGGAGGAGGAGGAGGAAGGAGGAGGAGGAGGAAGGAGGAGGAGGGTTCCCGTGTCATGTCTATAATGGACAAGTGGCAGGTTCACCTTTGGGGAGCTTAGAGTCGAAAAATATTATGATTTGCTTGGTGATGTTCTCACTGAGGATACAAGGGAAGTCATGTAATGCCGACATGAAAGGATATTTAAAAAAAAAAAAAAAAACAATCGCCGCCTTTTAAACACGTCGCAAAACATGAATTGTGCACAATGAGAATGTGTTCTTTCAGAGTTAAAGTCTGCAATTTGTGTCTTAAATGTCTTATTTGTCAAAATCCTCTTCACATCTCAATGGTCCTCAGAATACAAAGGCGACATTCATACTTTTTCCTTTTCATTTTCTAACAGATCTGCATCCAGACAAAGGTTTTTAGCTTCTTTTTAGAAGTAATCTGCTGCCAAACTGAAAACCTATTCCGCCTACAGCAGCGTTTTACAAACTTCCCTCATGGAGACCCACTTTGAAAGATGGCAAACTATCGTGACCCACATAAGACCCAAAATTTGTATCATTCTTTAGGTGAATTATTTGAATTTAGGAGAAAAATTAGTTTCGCTATTTGGTTATCAGCTGTTCGTTTAACCACATACTTGAGTTCTTTCCCATGTGATTAACCAGATAATGACGTGCGATCAGAGACAGGATCGCAGGTCAGCTGTGACAGGAAGGAAGGATCGGACACACACCTGTCGGTAAAAGACTCGTCTGTTACTAAAACTGATGATGTTGATGTCACTGGCTTTTGATAAACAGCTATAAAAACGTAGAAATAGTGACCTTTTTTGGACAGTACGATCCCATTGGCTGAAGTGTAGATGCATGTGGCTGAAGGGCGGAACTCGAGGCTGGAAGTAAAGTATTTTGACAGCAATTAATAAATAAAAAGACATAATAATACAGCAGAATAAAATTGAGATAAGTAGATGGACAGACACACAGCTAAGCATGGATGGATAGATGGATAGAAAGTTAACATGTTAGCTCAATAGCTAGCTTTAGTAAGATATATAGTAAGTAACTCGCTAGATAGATAGCTAGATAGATGCTATATCTAGCTAGCTTTGTAGTTAGCTAACTGCTATTAGACAGACAGACAGACAGACAGACAGACAGACAGACAGATAGATAGATAGATAGATAGATAGATAGATAGATAGATAGATAGATAGATAGATAGATAGATAGATAGATAGATAGATAGATAGATAGATAGATAGATAGATAGATAGATAGATAGATAGATAGATAGATAGATAGATAGATAGATAGATAGATATGAAATGAAATGAAATGAAATGAAATGTGACGCTTTAAATCAGGGTGTCAATATTTTTCTAACGAGTGAATACTGGGCCAAACATCATATCTTCATCTGGCAAAACCCGATTTTTCTTTTTTACTAACATTTTATATAAATGCTTGTGGGTCAGTTTTGGCCCACAGTTGCACCAGTTGCCTTCCACTTCCTGTAAACTTCCCCAAATATTCAGGAAGATTTAATCGAGACGTGTTTTTTTTCCTGCTGTTTATTTTTTTTTTTGCCTCACTTAACCTGTGTGACCACAAAGCAAATGCAATTCTATACCTGTGTGTTCTGTAAGTCTATATTTCTGTGGAAGGATTGCAGGATTTGAAATGGATTTGGTTTGTGTGCACACTGTACCAGCTGATGGAAACACAACGCTGTTTATTCAGGGAGGAATGATTGAGCTTGATACCTTGATACCTGCGTGTGTGTGTGTATATGTGTGTGTGTGTGTGTGTGTGTGTGTGTGTGTGTGTGTGTGTGTGTGTGTGTGTGTGTGTGTGTGTGTGTGTGTGTGTGTGTGTGTGTGTGTGTGTGTGTGTGTGTGTGTGTGTGTGTGTGTGTGTCAGTAATACTGACATCAGTGCAGATATGGAGGCAGACACCTGAATAAGTCGCCTGCCAATAATGGATCCAAATTCTTCGCAGACGCCATGACTCTGCGCCGACACACACACCATCGCAGGTTCCTCACCTTTAGAAGGAGAACTATCTCCTGTTTAAATGTATATTGGAAATCTTGCACATTGGCGGATGCAGAAATAAGGTGTTGCATATAAACAGGAAGTAAATGCACCATTCAAACTCTTAAACATGGAATAAAATCATACATAGAAACGCCGACAGCATTAAAATCTTTTTCAGGAAAATTTCGCTTTTCTGAGCTGACTCCTCTTTTGACGTGTACGCATGACAAACTGGGGCTCTGCATTTTGAAGCAGTCGACCTGTAGCATCATATGCAGTTCCATAGATACAGTATATATATATAGATACAATATATATATATATATATGTATATATATATATATATATATATGTATCTATATATATATATATATATATATACTTACATATATACACATATGTGTGGGTATATATATATACACACATATGTGTCTATATATATATATACCCACATGTGTCTATATATATGTGCCTGTATACATATATAGACACATATATACCCACGTGTCTATATATAGACGCACATATACATATATGTACATACATATGTATACATATATGTACATACATATACAAACATATACATATATGTACATACATATACATACGTATACATATATACATAAATATATATACATACATATATACATTTATATACACATATATACATTTATATACATTTATATACACGTATATATACATTTATATACATTTATATATATGTATATATATATATACATATATATATGGTTTTTTTACCACTCTGGGAGTTAGTTTAAGCTGTAGTTTGTTTACGGTGTAGTTTATTGAAGCTGTAGTTTAGTTTATTGAAGCTGTAGTTTATTGAAGCAGTGCTTAATAGTTTAAACTATTCAGTGACAATGACGATCAGTCTTATCTGTGGAAAGGAGGAAACATTTGCAGAATTAGTGGAGAAGGATTCCTTCCCTATCATTAATAACAATCCTCCTCATTTTCTCCTCACACTTTCAGATGTTTGCATATCATTTGTATTTTTAATTGGTGAAGTTTGATTAAACCCAGCCCCTAGTGTTATATGGCATTAGGCGCTGCCATATGTTTAGCTGTGCGCCGATTCTCATTTCCATAATCATTTTTTTTTTGCCTGTTCGAGGCGTTCATCTTTGATTGCATCTGCCTCTTTACTTAAATGATGCCTTGCATGTTTTTTTTTGTTGTTTTTTTTTTTTACTCCATCGCTGTGACCTTTAATCTTCGACTTACAGAGCGCCGCCATCTATCATGGTTGTCACTTTGGAATTCCCTAATCTTGTCTGAAAAGTCTTCACAAGTGCGGCGGGATTACTCTGTGATAATTAATCAAATTCAAAGGCATGACAACAAATTTTGTTTGTAAACAAATCACCCCCCACGCCCCCTGCCTCCCCCCAAAAAAAACGTGGAAAAAACGAGGGAGGAGGAAGAGTTAGGTGAGGCGCACATTAGCATAACACTCAGTTTGAACAAGCGGACGTGGAGCGATTTGTTCAGATCGGCACAGAAGAAACCAAACAGGAAGCATGTGCTTTTCATTTTTCATTCAAATTATATTCAGATTAGAGCATTTTATTTTACTTATTATATTTCTTAGAGGCAGAGTCATTAATTTGACAGGTTGTGTTCATTTTAGAAATAAACTTGTGGCGACACATCCCAGCAGTGATTTCTTACGCGTCCTGATTAGGAATGAATGCAAATGATGTCGCAGAGTGTTGCTATAGAGCAAAGTTAATCTGCTTTATCACGCGAGCAACAGGGGGCCACTTTTTTGTTTCTCTGCTCATGACATGAAATTCGGTTTTTATGCGTTACAACTAATCCTTGCGTGTTTTTGGTGTAATTCCACTTCTGCTTTGACTTCACATGTTTTTTTTATATAATACATTATCTCACACTCGCATCCTCAACCAAGATTGTCAACCATTTTCTTTTTTTTATTTGAATGACCAGTGATTTATCTGCTTTAGCAATATCTTTATCATAAAATCTAATGAGGACATTAGTAAAGTGTCCATATAAGTAAATTATTCTTAAAATGTTCTCGAGCACTCAGCTGTACTTTTTTAGGATTTGGGCTTAGATTAGTTTTGGTCTTATTATACCCTATTTCTCCAAGTTAACCTAGTTCCCTGGTGTTCTAATGAACATGTCTGTGACATGCTTTGGTCAAAATACCTTAAAGATAAAGCACCGTAGTAGTCTTATCACCTTGTCAAAAACGCTCGCTTTTGAGTGCCTGTCTCTTTAAATGCAAATGAGACACAGGAAACTACGTCAGCGTCACTGAGGCTCCGGCAGCTAACATCAGTTAGCATTTGGAAAAGCCATCATTTGTCATCATATATAAAATTTAAATCCTGTGAGGCTGGAAGTTTGTGTAGAACTCTGTGCTGCACTGCAGCCAAGAATAGAACACTTCACAGATTTCCGCTCTTCAGGATACTTTTGCCCTCGCCTGCACTCTCGCATTTTTAGTGTCATTGTGACGTAGCAATGAGTGCGGAGGTCAACATCGTGTGTTTTATCTCCTGTACTTAGACTGAGGAGGACCACAAAAACATGAGTGAGCGATCCTTTTGCACACTTTGCCTACTCATAGGGCCTCCAGAGTCCCAAATATATGGATTAAAATGATTAAAAAGTTGATTTTGCATAATATATCTCAAGTCTCAGTCAAGCATTAGAATATGGAGTTTTACATGGTTCAGTTCTAAGACGCATAGTATTCTCCAAGACGCAATATCGGTTCCAATTCCTATGACTATACTGTTGTTTAAAGTTGCTGTTTATCATGTTTTGAACTCTTTGTCAAGTGCTTTGTAACTTGTTTTTGGAAGCGAGTTGTATAAATAAAGGTATTATTATTATTATTATTCTAATGAAATGCTGCAGGGAGAACACAGCGGTGTCTCTCTGGAGGAGAAGCGGTCAGTCAGGTGAGAAGGTTCCACATGAAAACACGAGCAGCAGCAGCAGCAGCAGCGAGAGCTTAATGGGGGGAAATTAAAATATTGCCAAACGTTGCACATTGTCACGACAATGTTAGCATTAACTGAGAACGACTGATAACCAGGTCTAAGTCCAGGACAAATCCATCCCCGTTCATTTTCCTGTGGCCTATAGCAGCTCGTATCAGTGCAGGGCCCGGGAGCAGACACTGGGACTTATGGAGCATCAGAAACTTAATAAGCACTTGCTCCCACTTAGCACTAAGTACGACTAGATATGCATTTAATAGCTGCTAGTCCAGGTATTGGGGAGTTTAAGCTGTAAAAATATCATTTTTATGTCTGTAATCCCGTCTATTAGTGTCAGGTTTTTGTTGGGGTAGAGTTGTTCAGGAAACACTGAAAAAGAAGAAAAACGATGTTCAGCTGCAGCATGGCTTCACCTTTTACAGTCAAATCACCTACAGACACTGACAGTGGTTTGATATTGATATACTCTGTGATGATAATGTGTTACTAAATAACATCCTTCTTTATAAACCCTCTTATTGTGCCTTCTTTTATACTTGTATTGTACTGTGTATAATTTATTTTACAGTCTGTGATAGTTGTCTTTGTTTGCATTATGATTGTAATTTTAAAATGGTTATGCTGCCTTTGCTGATTTTAATCTCAATAAGATTCTTCCTGGTTCATTAAATTTACAATTTACAGTAAGGCACAAAAACAACTAATCATCAAGTAGTTATTAAGTGAATATTAACTAATGATTCATTAGCTATAAGGTCATGTTTAGTTCATGCTTAACTAATTGTTATTAAATAGTTAATCACAAGTCATTAGTTAACTATACATTCATTAATAATTAGTTAGGTAATAACCCACTTAACTTAAAGAAAATAATCAACAGATTCCTTGATTATGAAATTAATCCTTAGTTACAGTCCTAATCCAAATCCTAACATTTCCACTTAAAGAAATATCATTCATTAATTATTAAAACAGTTAACTTAATGAAAGATAAATTTTCCTCGTCAACCAGTTGATTAATTGGTCTCATGGTTAATGGACAAACTGATTTATCAAAAAATAATAGTTAAAAACAATGGCCGACAAACAATGTATAATGCTATTATTAAAATCTTTGCTTTGAATACTTTAAGCGTAACCAAAGAAGTTGTAATTCATTCACAGTATACGTCTCTTGGAAATAGCTGGTTTACCAATTATTATTCCAAATAATATTAGGTGTCACATCCATACATAACATAATATGCACAAAATGCTCTATAATGTGAATTGAGTGTTGATGGTTTGTCATCTTTAAAAAGTGGGTCTCAAAGTAGAGAGTTTGAGAAATGCTGCTCTAAACTGAATAGCATGAGGATGAGGAGGCAGATATTATAAGGTGATTTAGGCACCGTATGAAAAATATCACTATATTTATTTATTTGCTGATCTACGGAGGAGGAGGAACAATGAATAAATTATTGATCAACTATTTTGATATTTGATAAATCGCCACTTACATTAACTTTGTTTTTTACGCTGATCGAGTAAATGCACCAGGTATTTGTGACATGAAGAGAAAATTGCATTTATATCACTGACTACATTAAGATTGGGGCCGCAACAACTAATCAATAAATCAATTCAAGTAAATGACGAAGTAGATTAATTGGCAGCTGTTTTGATAAGGGAGAGGGGTTTTATGTTGTTGTTGTTTTTAAATAAAAAAAAGATATGTTCCTTTTTTTCATTATGACAGTAAAATGATGCTTTGGTTTGTTTGTTTGTCACTTTTGTCTGACATTTTATGGATGAAAACAATGGTTTTAACAGAGAAAAATAAAAGTCAATAGATGAATCAATTATGGAAACAATCCTTAGATAATTTCATGATAAGAGTGTTTTTTTTTTCAACTGGACGTCGTCATTATTGAGGATTGTGAAACAACGATCAACACTGTTGTTAATACAACAGATTCAATAATTATTAAAACAGTTCCTTTTCTTATTCAACTATTCAATTAATTCTGACGTTTAATAAGACATCTGAGAATAGAGATAATAAAAATAACCATTAGAATAAAAACAAAACATTTGATCACCATTTCTTTTAGATGTATAATGTGAGCATTAACATCTTTGCTCTGATGGACAAAGACACAGCTTGTATTGTTTCAAATAAAGAAAAAAGCCTTTTTTTTCCTGTCTTTCTTTCTCCAGCATAGACAAACAGTGATGCTCCCATGCTGCCTCTCTTTCTCTCTCTCTTCTTCTCCAGCGCCGCCTCTAATGCGTCCTAATCCTGGCTGAAGACAGACGCTGGGCTTGTGTATGTGTGTGTGTGTGTGTGTGTGTGTGTTTGTAAGAAATATCTCTTTGCTTTTTCTGCCTCAGTTCATTATTTTTCTTTCTTGTCACTTAGTGTGATAGGTTGGACAGAGGCGCACAGATGAGCACTGAAGACACAGTCACAAGGCCTTAATCTAGTCTTTAATGCGTGACTTCAGAGATGTCATTTATCTTGTGACTGCAGCAGGCGTCCACAAAACTTTATCTCTAATAATATATTGATGGATTAAAGGGGTCAGGCAGGAGACCAGGCAAGAAAAATTGCTTATTGACATCAAAATACAGTGCCCCAAAACCCTGATAAACATAGGGACAGGAGAGTGGAAGTCAGAGAGAGAGAGAGAAGGGGAAAAGAGAGAGAGATGAGGGAGGTGGGGGGTTGAGTTGGTGTATTGTGAATGTTTGCACCCGGTAATTTCCTTCCTTCACAAGAGCCTCTGGTGGTCTGAGCCCTCAGCTTGATAAAAAAAAAAAAAGCAGCCCAGTCTCTCCTGATCTCAAACTCGGCACCGTGCGCTTGCCGAAAGGAAAAAGCTGGTGACTGCTAGGTCATTTCCACGTTTATCTTGACATAAACTCCCACCACCACCACCTCTAACACCTTAACCCTCCCACTCCCCCTCTCTCTCTCTACACACACACACAGTGTGCACCTTATTAATCACACTTAAGTGCCGTGTGAGACTGGAGCACTCGTGCCGAGGCTGCTGAAAAGAGAAATGTGTGGCATTATCAGGAAAAGCACTGCTGTACAAACTTGGGTGTGCGACCATTTTTTTACCTTTTTCCCCACGGCTTATTGAGGAGTGTATGGTGTGTGTTATTTTATTTATTTTTTTTATCTCCACTAGTGGCAGACTATTTAGTCAGCTTGATTCTAGACTTTAAAACACCTTCAAAAGGACAATAGAATAGAAACGTATTCATCTAAAATGGATAGACTGAAATAAAGAGTATTTAGCACCCGTGAGGTTGCGTTTTTTTGATTAAATATCCCGATGGTGTAGGTTAAGGCCCGTGAAAAGAATGATTACATTTTGCCGGTGATCTGGATCATTTTCAAACAACTGTTCACCTTGTGAGATAGAGGATAGAGATAGACGACAAACTGTGAGATAGGCCTCAGCAGATATTTGCTCTCTGTTGTTCGCTTTTCTATCGGCATGTTTGTTGGCAGGATTACACAACAAAATACTCAATTGATTTTTTTTGATTTTTTTTTTTTAAACTGGTGGGAATGTGGTGAATAGGCCAAAGCTGTCACTTTGTGCAAGTACGGATGTTTTTAATAAAACAAAAATGCAACAAAAACAGCAGAAATGGATGGAATAAAGTACAACATCATCAGGAAAATACCTCAAAACTCAGCAATTAAACTCAAACAGATGCACTGAGAATAAATAAAAGAGGTGAGGCAGAGATAATCGACACAGGTGAAATTAACAGACACAGGTGTGAAGCGTTAGGGGCGGGGCTGATAATCGAGACATGACAGGAAGTAAAAGACACGAGGAAAACGCTACAAAAATAAAAGGCACCGGAAAATCAGACGCAAGAAATAAAATCCCAAGGTAAAAGTAAACAAAACAACAAAGAGCCCTAACAGATTATAGTCCGACGAAAAAAAAGCACCTGTAGTGATCTAGGGATTACGACGAAAGGAAAATAAATGACTCAAGTATGTTTTTTTTTTAAGTCCACTTCAAAGTCTTAACTTTTTTCATCTTAAAACATTTGTATATACATATTGTTTTAGTCTTGACCACTAAAAACACATTACACTGGCTTGATTCATTCCAGCGGGGAAATTGGGCATGTTACATTCGCTCCTATAAATAACATACAGGAAGAAAATAAGGAAAATTATTAAGAAAACACATTATTAGGAGCAGGACATGTATATCTATATACATATATATATTTATATTATCTCCTTTTCTATGAGGCAATCATTTGTTGTCCAGAATCTTTATGTAGGATAGCAGAGACAGATCGAACCCTGATCTTGGAAGACGACCTGCTCTACCACTGATCCACAGCTGCTTTTCTTGCTGTTTTTGACCCTGTTTTAAATGTGGTATATGTACCATGTCTTATGTTTAGTCTTATTTTGGTCTTGTCTTAACCTTTTTATATAAATTACTCTGTATATTTGTACATACTGTAACTATGCCTTGTATTATATTTGTTAGTAACAACACTTGTGTTTATGTTGCACTTATGCTTGTCCTGTGTAGACCTAATGCTGCTGCTCTATGTGTCTGTCTTCAATTGCCCCTTGGGGACAAATAAAGTTTTTTTGAATTGAAATTAATTTTTAACACAGCCTCTCATACAGTGAAGACAAAGGACTCAAATGTGTAAATAAAGGGTTTAAACAACAATTTACATTAAATAAAATCCCTTAAAGGTGTCATCCTCAGCCGACACAGTGACGGCACATTTCCACTCACCGCTCAGTGGAAATCATAAAGTAGTACAAACCAGTAGAAATACGAACTGCTGTATGTAAACCTTCATGCGTAATCCATGACAATCTGCATGTAAACCAGATTACTCCACTCTGACGTTACTCACTTAGTCCATTGTTGACTCTCTATTATTAGTAATCCACAGGTCGTCAGTAACAAGTCAACAATAGCACTCATTTAACCGATAAGTGACATACAATGTATTAACTGCAAGTGTTTCTATAAAAATATAAATATAAATATATATAATAATAATAATAATAATGCATTATATTTAAGGCGCCTTTCAAGACACTCAAGGTTGCCGTATGTATATATACATATATATATATGTATATATAAATACAGTGTTATTAACCATCATTTAACTAAGCATCTTATTATATGATTTGTCTGTCAAAGCAAGACAAACTATGATCACAAGTTTGTTTGTTATTGTCAAAAAAACAACAACATCAAATCATCGATTAATTAGTTGCTTATCTATTGACAGTCAATTATCCCTTAGTTGACAATCAATAGACTATTAGTAGGGATACTACACTTGTGTGTCAAGACATGATACTGAATACCTTGTAATGTTGACTACTAGTACCGAGTCAAAATTAACTAGCTACCTTGACTTTCTGCTCAACCACATTGACCATAAACCACTCTTTACCCGTCTCTTTGCTTATAGCTTCTTCCTTTAGCATTGCGAGATCACTGTGGAAAAAAATGTGAACATATGACGTGAGAGTAAATATCAATGAAGGTCAAGTTTGGTGTGGATTGGAATAACACTCAGGTATGTACGCTATATTATCTATTTATTTATTCCCACATTCCACATCCCACAAAGAAACTTCGCTCCGAGTTCCTTTTACTAGTTTATTATACAGTGACAGTAAGTCGGTCACAAAGAGGTCCGAGGTGTGAATTCTCCGAGGGCAAATCAAATCAGACACAGTCGTCTAAGTTTCTCCAACAGTTCCGCACAAAGTCGCGCCGCTAACGTTCAACTCGTATAGCGTAACAGTGCGCTAACAAACACATTAGCCTCTCGCTGTAACTGAGAATAGCCGTCTTCTCTGTCCCCGACCATGCTAAGTGGACTTCCATTTCCAATTTCAAGAATGCCACTCCTGGAAAAGTCTTTAATTACCGAGATCCCGCTGCTCGTGATGGATTGTGATAAACCTGGTGGGCTTACTTCACAAATCTACCGAGCGAAAGCATGTTTTTTTTTTTTTTTTTTACCCCCCCCTGCTGCCACCGCCCGCTTCATCCTCTGCAGCCCCTTTTGCGTGAAAAACCACGTTTGGAGACGCTTCGGCAAGTCGCTTCAATCCCAAATCGAGTCAATTCTAAAGCTACGCACACTCCTCCAGTGCAGGAGAATTAATACACTTGACTATTACTAGATAAAGCTATAGGGACATATTACAGCAGGCATATCTGCTAGCCTGTAATACTACAGAGTCAGCATTCAATAAAAGACATTTGCAACCAGGCATTTCTCAACAACAACACTTGTGAAAGATTTAAAAGCTTCTAAATTAGGTGCAGCTCACGCACGAAAGGTGCCTGGTAAGCAGAGCCATACTTACTTAAAATGACAGAGTTGTTTATGAAGAAGGGGAGGGGGACGCTCTCGCTTCAAGACACCATGCAAGAGGAGCAGTTTATGATCCACACACTGGGTTATTTAGCCTCAAACAGTGTGCATAATGTCGGCTGACAATCAGTGCACATAACTCACGTCAGGCTTTAAGTGATCTCCCACTTCATAACGTCGGCGCCTTGAATACTGATCGCCTGCTTATCACGCCATTTATCCAACAACAACTTCTGACCCCTTCGACTTTAACCATTTTCTTAATTCAGGAAGTTGCAAAAAAAAAAAAAACTGGTGTTTCACAGAAATGGGTTTGACATCAACCTCTTTCACACCTTTTTTTCTCCTTCTTTTTAAAGTCAGGACAAGTGTCCTTGGAGAAAATTAAAAACGTGTGATGCAATGATACAAAAAAATAGTGTCAGGAAAATTGTCTTGGAATGTTGGAAAATCTGGTAAGGAACGTGTCAAAATGTTACAAAAACGTGCTAGTAACAACGTAATGTTATGTAACGTAAGTAACATTACATAAGCATTTTTTAGAATGTTGCATAGGCTTGTTACTAACGTTACGTAAAATGTTACATTTTGTAACGTTACGTAGGCTTGTTACTACATTATGTACTACTGTGCTATTAATGTGAAAATACAATTTTACAAGGGCATTTCAGTAACATTGTGTGTTTTGTAATTTTTGCATAGGCTTGTTACTACATTCATTCTTTTAAGGTTGCAATGTTACATATGTTAGTTACTAACATCACGTAAAATATGATATAAAAAAATGAAAATGTATATTTATAAATTACTACCATTACGTAATTTAGTTTTTTTTGTAACACTTAGGATTAGAGAACAAATATTCACCATTAACTAGGTGCTTACTAACATGCATATAAGTAGCATACTAGCCCTTTATTGGTAAATATTAAGCACGTATGAACACCTTATTCTAAATAACCTTACATTACCTCTATTACGACATGAATTAAGATTTTTCCTACATAAAGTGTTAATACGTGCTTAATGATTACTAATAAAGGGCTAGTACGCTACCTATATGCATGTTAGTACGCACCTTGTTAATGGTGAATATACGTAAACGCAAAGGCTTGTTGCTAACATGAAAAATTCTAACATAGGCTTGTTATTACAATTGCGTACTTAAAAAAAAACTTTATAATGATAAATCTTTTTTTTTTTTACGAAACATTAAAATGTCGTAATGTGGTAATGTTACAAAGACTAGTTACTAACATTAAGTAAACATTTTACGTTACATACGTTTGCTAACATTAAATTAGTACATTTTACAAGCCCTGACACTGAAGTCAAGAGAAAACAACAAAAAAAAAAACATTTTTGACTGTAGGATTTTTTTCGCTAAAATACACCATTTATCTGACCAAACTTCTGCTTCACCCCTGACGTTAAACCACATTTTCCTTTTTCACAATTCTGAAAGTTGCAAAAATCCTGTCGCGGGCTCTGGCGTTTAACATAAATGTGTTTGTGATAACACTCTGTCACACCTTTGCAGCAGGTTTTTTTTTTCCTTCCTCCTCCTTCTTTTTACAGCCAGGACAACTACCCTTGGAGCCATTAAAAATTTAATCCAGGCAGCATGCGCGCACATATATAACACATCAGCCATTATAGCTGCGAGTGTCTGAGCCAGACGATCAGGAGCGCCGGCCAAAAGTGAAAAGAAAACAGAGCGGATGAGATCATTTTTCATCCTGTAACAACAAATCCCGAAAGCATCTCTGGCTTCATCAGCGGAGAAGATGTTTCGCTGAATGTGAGAGTGAAAGCGACAGAAATGACTTGACTTAATTTGTCTAATGAGCAAACAAATCATCAGGCGTTCACTTGCGAGGAGGCAATAAAGTGTGTTTGGACTGCAGTCTGTAAGCGTGTGTGTCACCTGAAGGACATGGCAGTGTTCATCACTTAATCCCCCTCTGGACAAAAAAAAATCTGTGGGGGGGAGGGGTGTTGTAAAGCTGGTTTACAAGCGTGTTTGTTGCAAACTAAAATCTCCCGTATTAAACCTGGTAAATCTGTCGCCTGCTGCGACACGAGGCAATAAAACAGTGGCGTTTTAGCGCACAGCTTCAAGGTTGCTGTGCACTCGTTAACGGCCGAATATACCCGCTATTCAAAATGTGACAATGATGCGAGTCAAAGAGCCGCTGTTCCCAAAGTGACTGAGTCATTGTGAGATGATTACATTCGGCCCCAGAACTCGCAGCGCTCTGCGTCTTTATCGCGACCATCACTCAACTCCCCTCCGCGTGCATCGCTCAACCCTCCCCAAAAACGAAAAAAAAAAAAAAAGAAAAACTCTCAGCCCAAACAACGAGCGAGATGATCGGGACTTTATAAACCTCAGTGCACTGTATTCAAATGACCTATACGGCATAAAAAAAAGAGCAGTATAATACATCTCAAATTCCACCAGGGAGTAATAAAAATCCCAATTTCCATGATGAATAAAAACATTTCTGCTTTTGTTGTTGGTCCCAAACAGAGGAAACCATGGCCAGAAGGCTTGCCACAGTGTAATCTACCTTTGGGCGTTGGTACATTAATTCCATTTTCATATTCAGTGTAACCCCCCCCCCCAGCACCACCACCATCACCAACACCACCACCCCCCGACTTTCCACTCACGCTCAACCCTCTGCTCCCTCAGTGGAGCCCAGGGCCCGGGCTGGTCCAGGGCCTGGGAAATACCCCAGAGCCTGCTCAGCGGCCCTACATAATTCTGGCCTGCCTCATTATTTAGCATGTCACCACTATTTTACATGTTAAAGCCCTTGCATCGCCATCTAATTTATTATAGGAATATAGAATGGTCTGGGCAGGAATGGGGTCACTTGCATTCACGCAGCGGCGGCGGGGAAATAAATTCACACAAAGTCAGTCAAGTCAAGGTGAAAACCTGTGTCAGCAAGATGCTTTTTTTTTGTATGTCGTTCTTTGAAAACAAGCGTGTGTGTAGAAGAAGTAAGACTTTTTTATTCTAAAACTGTCCAGACGGTCCAGACAGTTCTCTGTGTGTGTTCTACCTCCAATTGGTCAAAGGTGTGTCATGGATGTGTTTGTACGCATTTTTTGGAAGGTTTATAGATAAAGAGGAAACAAACAGATGTTACAAAAGGTTCCGTCACCATCATAACAAAAATATATTAGAAAATGTAAACAAAAAAAACAATCTCCAGATCGAGTGCGAGGGACGCAGTTTAGAAGAGCAGCTACGAGATGCATTCAATTACTTTTTAAAAATGTCATTACTTCTGCTGAGTCCAAAATGTGTCTGGTTAAGGGGAACAGGTACAACATGCATTCAGTGACCCTCGTAAATTCCATCACAACAACAACAGTATGACACTGTCATTTTCACATCACGAGGATTGCACTTGAGATACAGTGCAGTATCTCTAGTGCAATCCACTGCAAATATTAGTATGTAGTATGTAGTATGTAGTATGTATGTATTCGGCCAACTTAATGTATATACGGCAGCTACGAGATGCATTCAATTACTTTTTTTTTAAAATTTCATTACTTCTGCTGAGTCCATAATGTGTTCCGTTAAGGGGAACAGGTACAACATGCATTCAGTGACCCTCGTAAATTCCATCACAGCAATAACAATATGACACTGTTATTTTCACATCACGAGGATTGCACTTGAGATACTTCACAAGTGCAGTATCTCAAGTGCAATCCTGGTTTACACTGTAAATATTAGTTCATATTGTATGTATTCGGCTAACTTAATGTATATACGGCAGCTATGAGATGCATTCAATTACTTTTTTAAAATGTCATTACTTGTGCTGTCCATAATATGTTGGGTTAAGGGGTACAACATGCATTCAGTGCCCCTTGTAAATTCCATCACAACAGTAACAATAACATTTTCACATCTGTATTCGGCTAACTTAATGTATATACGGCAGCTACAAGATGCATTCAATTACTTTTTTAAATTCCACGAGTCCATAATGTGTAAGGTTAAGGGGAACAGCTACAACATGCATTCAGTGACCCTCGTAAATTCCATCACTTCTATGTGGTCTACACAATGTCGAGCTTAGATGACACATTCAGGGATCCTCACACGTTTCATCCCCTCTGCAAACACAAACGTAATCTACGATCCAAATGCTTACTGCTGCTGCCACCTTGTGGTAACGGATGCACCACTAATAAGGAAGTAATTGGGTCACTGGAGAAGTATGCAAATAACACACTTTTTAATCAATGCAATCAAATTTCAAAATGCTGTAACATGTCGATGTTATCTGCCAGTTCACTCTACATGTTCCTCTGTGTTAATCTTTATTTTCATGCAGGGGGGAACTCAGGTTCGTAGCTGGAGGAGAGAGAAAAAAGAAAAACACAGAGCCGAGTCCTGCCAAGAGTTGAATTGGCTTTGATGAGATTCAGCAGTAATTATTTCTCAGCAATAACAATAACGACAACAACAACAGAAGAGTTAATCCGCCAGTGAGAGGAGCAGACTCTGCTTCCTGGTGACAGTGATTAGGCCTAATCTTGGGTTTTTGGTGTGTTCATTGGAGAAATGCGATTTTTAATGGCAGCGTGTTTTGTTTTGAGGGAGTTTTTATTCGCGCGGAGAACAAACGGTGAAGTGCAGCGAGAAGTGCCCCGCGTTTGTTTTTGTGTTGAGTGATATTCAGCGAGAGGAGCGGCAAAGCTGCAACCAAAGATTATGTTCATCGCCAGTTCATCTGCCTGTTACTTTATCAGTTAATGACCAATTTGTTTGGTTTGTACAGTGAAAAATGCAGATTAGAACTCAGCCAAGGTCATCAACTGAGCATCACAAGCACTAAATACAGAGATTTCTCAGACATTACACACAAAAATTAAACAACTAATGTTTGTCTGTGGACTCACTTATTCATCTATCCATTATTTCTTCTTCAGCCAAAGATTATTTTTGTGGTAAAAAGCTATGTCTATGAAGTTTCACATAAGTGCACTATCTCAAGTGAAATCCTGTTTTACACTGTAAACATATAATATATAGTCAATTATATTTTTATTTTCATTATACTCAATATTTTCTATATTGTAAATTCATGTTTAGCATGTGTTACCTTGTAAACCCTTGGATTAGGGTTAGTGTTAGCCTAAACCCTAACCCTAGCCTAAACCCGAACCCTAGCCTAAACCCTAACCGGGCTTAGATATTGGATATTATTCTGGGAAAATAGGCAATAGCATTTAATCACAGGATAATTTTCTTGCCCTTTTATGGTTGAAATAAGCAAAAAAATAAAAGTAAATTAGCGACCAGAGCTTTCATTATCGATAAAGAATGATATCCGTCCAGCAAACGCCACCGTAGTTCCCTGACGCTCTTGGGAGAGGGAGGAGGTAAGCGCAATACGCAGCCTCACCACTTGATGTCACTACTTCTGACACACTGGAACTTTAAATTTGAGGCATGGCATCGTCCAGTTTGGGACGATATGCTTCGTTGTGATTTGAGTCTTACTATAAACCTGTTAGCAGACTGTTGCTGTTGCCTCCGTCTGTCTTGACATGCGAGGAATCACCAGGCGTTTTTAGGTATTTAAAGGTTATACAGTTGTAATATTACTGTTATATATATCTGTCTTTCTCTTTTCAAAGTTCCATGAAAAATATATGGCACCATTTCTATTTAGTTTGAATTTATTCCTCACAATTTTACAGAAAAAAAAAAAGACCAGACACCAAAAATATCTCCCAGCAGGACTCGAGATTTGTTTTCTTTATCTTTCAAACTACTTTAACAAAGAAAAGAAAAGATAATTTCCTTCCACGCTTCCTGTAAACCCGGCCCTCCACCCCCCCCCCCCCCCCAAAAAAAAAAAACAACTGAGAAGCGAAGAGGATGGAGAGGACGAGGAAGAGGAGAGAGAGCGAAGGAGAGAGGGCAGATGTCAGGTCGCTGCGGGAGGAGGATTGCTAAGCGCTGGGAACGTTTTTCAAAAACGATGTTTTTTGTGCCTCAAACATCTTGCTTACAGCAGCAGGGTCTGATCCAAGCATTATGTGCGAATACATCAGTAGACCTGGACACACACACACACACACATATAAACACACACACACCTAGTAACTGAAGCCCACCCCTCCTCCTCCTCCTCCTCCTCCTCCTCCCCATCCCCCGCCTCCCTCCCTTCTTCTTCTTCTTCTACAGAAGTAAATTATCAAAACTGTGTTTGAAAGTGAATGAAGGGTGACTCGCTCTCTCTCTCTCTCCCTTTCTCTCACTCTCTTTCCCCTTCCCGCTTTGACATCTCAGTTTTTTCTTTTTTTTTCTTCTTCTTCTTACTTGCCACCGTTTCTGGGCTAGGTGATAACTGCCGGTAATAGGATTAACATTGATTTCTTTTTGCAAGAACAGAGATGTGCCAGTTCCAGCTATTTATTGAACTGCCAGCTTTGAACTATGAAAACTGACTGCAGGAAAAGACCTAATGCAGCATTTTAAAGAAAAGAAAAGCCTCTGTGCACTTCTTTCTGTCTCTCTCTCCTCTTTCTCTTCCTCCTCTGTCTTTCTTCTTCTTTTTTTGTTGTTGCAGGATAAAAGAGGACGTTGTGTGCCTCTGTTCTGAGCTCTGGTAATGACTTTATGTATTTACTTTGTGCTTGTTGTTCCCCCACCAGTCAATATGGCGATGATTTGATCTGTAATTTGTTTTTGACTTCTGTTTCACCTTGAAATAAAGATCCACACATGCTTTTCACGCTTCTCGTCACTGAAAATGTCTCTTATTTAACAAATTGAGGAATATAATTTAAATTGTATTGGTTTCATTTAATAGAGGATGCCTTTTTTTATTTAAAATAAATGACTTATTAGGTTCATTGGCTTCCTCTGGAGAGTGAGACTCTCTTAATTAGGTGTGAATGGCTTCATTGATTACAGACCGAGGTCTATTGATGACACCACTCAAGCAGCTAAAGCCGCACAAGTCGTGACTGTTCACTAATTAGTGACACGAGCAACGAGTGTGTCGTTACAGCGCCGCTAACGCGTTTTAACCCGTCACTCACCTTTGTCAGGACACGTGTGATTTTCATATTCTGGAGATTATAACGTTACGCGGATTTGTTAATGCACACGTGAGCGAGTTAATATTGCACGTCAGATCGTAAGTTGGATAAAACCAAATCGCTTGTTGCGCTTAGATGTTGAACTGCTTTGTTAATGAAAGAAAATCGTGAACAGGAGTTCAAATTGTTACGGATCGATACTTTCATTTAATGCACAACGATTTAACGTACATGTAAATGCAAAGATGAAAGTCTTAATACTGTCAAAATCTTAATTTTGAAGATTTGTTTCATTTTATTGGAGGAAAAATTCAGTTGCTTTTCGTGAGTTACTATCAATGTAACTTTGTAAAATGGGTAAATTTAGATTTATGCTGTTAACAGCAAATATCATCATACATTGACTACAACAATTACAAAATTCAATTATTATTTTAATTGATAAGTAAATTTTTTGCTAAAACTATTAAAACTAATTAAAACTAATTCTATAATTCTATGATTTTACCTTCTTAAATGTGCGTTATTTGCTCCTCTAATGGAAGCTAACGAATAGTTTTGATTGGTTTATGGAATGCCAATCGGCACCTGATATTTTCTGATATTTAATTGACAAAATTTTTTTTAATTAATGGGCGAATTAATTGACAGATTAGGCAATTATTAAAATAATCTATAGTGCCCCTAATCATATCCTGATTCACGGTGGTTGTGTATTTCTGTGTACAGTCTTTTTTCCACTTTTTTATATTCCATAAATAAATATATACATATACACATATATGTATATACACATATACACATATATACATATATATCTATATATTGATTTTGTGTACGTTTGTACTTGAATGTGATGATAAATATATTATATATTTTTATTTTAACACAGTCGAAGGTTAATTTTCTCCCTCACCTCAAGTGATGAATCCACCTCTGATTTCTGAGGTTTAGCAAAAAATCAGCTGCTGCTGTTGAAAATAAAGTCATACATCTTCTTCAACCAAAATGTGCACAGCTATAAACCTTCACTCACTCATTGATTGTGCCTGTTCACTCAGATTATAAACATATGAGGCTCAGGAAATTGATGCGATACGCTCCTCCGCTGCTGTTAATCATCACCGGTGGATCCGGAACAATAAAATAGAATACAAAAATAACAACTGAGAATATGACAAGTAGTTTATACTGAAACAGTGGACTATAGAGGGGGGGGGGGGGGGGGACATATGCTGATGCAGGGAACAAGAGAGAGAGAGAGATTGATTGACACACACACACACACACACACACACACACACACACGTTTAGCATCAGCTCAGCTGAAACAAGAAACAACTACCACTGTCACTACAAATACACCCCCAATCCAAACCAGACGCCTGTCAGCCAGCTAATGTCCCCTGACAAAACACACTGTGAATTGGAATAGCCACAAAACGTGTGTGTGTGTGTGTGTGTGTGTGTGTGTGTGTGTGTGTGTGTGTGTGTGTGTGTGTGTGTGTGTGTGTGTGTGTGTGTGTGTGTGTGTGTGTGTGTGTGTGTGTGTGTGTGTGTGTGTGTGGTGGGAGGGGAGCAGAGAGAGAGAGAGTGAGGGAAAGAACTCATCTGTGTCACAGTCTATCCCTCGAGCAATCAAGGAAGAAGAAGGGGGGGGGGGGGGGGGGGGGGAAACACACACAGTCATTAGCAACTGGTGGTGCTTGCTCCAGCAAATCGCCGTTTGAGCGAAGATTTATGCAGACTCCTGACTGGAAATGATTTATTTATTTTAGCAGAGGCTGAGAGATCATTAACCTCCGCCGTGTCTCTGGGGAACGACATCTGCGGCCCCCCACACTTGTCACACAAAAGCCCACCCCCCACGCGTCGCCCTCCCTCCCTCCCTCCATCCCCTCCACCCACCACCACTGGCTTCCCAAGCACAGGAGGGAAATAGTAAGAGGGAGGAGAGAGGAGGAGACGCAGGTGAAGGTGGCTCCTCTGTGCAGCGACAGGGAAACAAGGCCTGTGGTGCACACACTGGATCATTGAGCACTGATCAGACTCACTTGTTAACAGATAAAGAGCCTCAGCGTTCGGGGTGGAACAGTTCACATAATCCACGCTTCGGTTCATATCACAGATATGGGGTCACGGTTTGTTTTGGGTTTTTTTTTGTATAGTTTTTAAAGCTCCCATACCTGCGCCATTACCTCGTTTACGAAGTGTTCAGCCACTGCTAAGAACGGGCTCTGCAAGCAGTTTGAAAAAGCCTGGAATCGTGACGTAAGGATCCCGTCTCTCCCGTCTCCCCCGTCAACAGCGGATCCTCCTGCTCCGGGCACACGTGTACACGCGTACATTGAACCGCAGAAGAAGAATAACGTTCGTTGTGGAGGTGTCACACTTGCGACGGTGTCTTCCGACTCTGGGTCCAACTCCGGGTCAAAGGCGTAAAAAGGGACTGCGGCGTGGAGTCGTGACAAAGCCATTTTTAAACATTGTTAAAACAATGTTTTGATAATGAGTAGCAGTGCATCCACCGTTCCAGAACGGGGAGCTGTGCTCCCGAGAGCCGACGTGCTAATTATGTCACTTCCAGGTACCTGGCCAATCACAAGACAGTTCTGTCTTCTTCAGTATGAAACAGCACAGCTGACGAGAGCTTCAGGAGAGCTTATGATCGGCTGGTTTGCAGCAACTAGGAGGTTTTTCACCATAAAAACAAGTCAATGTATGTAAGTAGACCTCGATAACTCGCATATGTGCGATAGGACCACTCTATGTGAGCTTTAACCGTGACCAAAACCATGCAGAGTTTACCGTCGACCGTAGGCGTGTCCTTTCACACTATGTCAGCTGCAGCTGCGATTGGCTCCAGGGAAACGGTGGAATTCGTCGCACAACAAGAAGTCAATGCAAAGACACGATTATCTCATAGGACCGGACAAGATGGAAACGTCTATTGGGGTCCATCGCACACATCGCATCTGCCGATCGAGTTGAAAATGTTCTTCTTCCAACAAAAACTTGAAACTTCGACCAAAAACCACGCTGCGTGGACACTCTATCTCTTGTGGAAACGTCTGCTGAGACAAAATCTCCATTAATTGGGTTTCACAACACCATCCGTGGCCGGACACAACTTGGCGACTTTCACCGTTTACTTTCGGGGGCTCCGTATGGATGAGAATGGCTCCCAGCGTTACTTTTGCATAACGAGCTCCGGAAGTAAATAAGTGGGTAAAATCTGTCTTTCTCTTAATCTCTTGACACACATAAATATACACATTTTCTATTTATGTGAGAGATTTCCACTTCCATTCCTACTTTGAGCAACTCTGAAGATCCAACAAACACACACACTGAAATGCTCAGAATTCTCTCTGAGGGACATGACGCCCAACAAAAATGAAATGTAATCTCGGTTACATGAAGCTACATTCATAATCAGGTGAAATGATTCAAATCCATATTTTTCCACTGCTTTAATTTGACACAAGTGGCAGAATGTGGCCTCTGGGTGTTTAAAAGCCAGCGCCTCAGTGAATCTCCAGGTACCACAGGCCCAGTGCTTAATGTACATCAATTCACTGTTGATGATATGTACCAGTACATTCATGTACATGTAATTAGAAAAGTTGAGGAGGTCCAAACCTGATTCCTATAGAGGCAGGAGAAATTAGCAAATGACAGTATAAATCTGAAATTAATCAGGGCTTGAACTTGAACAGGAGAAACACCCGCGCCTTTCTGAGCAATCTCAAAGCTACGGCAAAGAGCATCTGCATTAACCCAATGCACCTGTGGGTGGAGGAGGCCAGATTAATGAAATAATTTCCCTCCCCTAGTGCTGTGATCCTCTAATTTCCATCGGATTTCATGACTTAATATGATCAAAATCACTTTCCTTCAAAAGACTGTATGGAAATGGATATGGGAGACAACCCCGGGGGGGGGGGGGGTGTAGACTTGTCGGTTCAGTGGAAGTGATGACTGTGCTCCAACCTTATCAAGCAAACACTTGAGAGCACAACAAATCAAGATTTTTATTGGGGGTAATAAACTCCAGCATCCAATTGGAGATGAAGAGTAGATATTTATGGGAAATGTTAACGGTGGCATAATTTCCTCCCCAGATGGTCGGATTTTGGGGGGTTTAAGTGCATGTGAATGTACCTTTTAACAAACATTTAATGCCCTCTGACCAAAATATAAAACATTTCGGAGCATCTTTATGATGATCATCCATTTGTCTCTCAGAAAAGGACATTCACAGGGCCTGCAGAGTTGCTTCTTTTCTCAAAGAGGATTGAAATAAAACCCCTCCCTCCCAGATGGTCATATTTTGTGGGATTAGGAAAATGTAACATTCTTGCCCTTGACCAAAAAATAAAACTCAACAATTCTAACTGGTAACTTGAATGTAAAAGATACAAACCCAGTGATAAGCAGATTACATACAGTATAATTAACCATTCAATTGCTTGTCTGTTAATGTTATCACTCTATTCAATGGAGCCGCTAATGCTGCTATTTCCTCACTGAGCCTTCAAACTCTTAAAGATTCACAAGAAACAAGCTAGTTCTTAGCAACTCGCAGCTAAATTTTTAGCAACAAGTAGCTTGCTACTTAGTGTCTTAGCAACAAGCAGTTATCTAGTGAGAATATGTTGAGACTTTATGTCATGCTGCCCTCCATTTACACTGGAAGTCCTGATTTGATTGTATTCCTGTTAAGAAGAACGCAGAAATGCAAACATATCTTGGGCTAGCCATTGTTAGCCTTTGTCGGCAATACCAGTGAATAACAACGCTCTACAAGGTATTTTGTGCACACAAACATTGACATTGTAAATCCCAAGTTCCGATTACAAATAGAATGCTTCTAATTTCCAAATTATTTGCCTGAAGCATGTAAGACACTGCGAAATGAGAAAATGAACATGTCTATATCATCTTAAAAGCTTGAGTTGCTTGCGTAGCAGCTAGCTTTGCTGCACAAGGCAACAAATTGCACTTTTCCAATATACAGTTCTAGCACTACTTGACTCTACTTGGTTTGGTATCGGGCAGGTCGTTTACCATTACTTCAGCACCTCCTCAATTGATTTCCTGCATTCTGGTGGATTTGGGGGTGGCCTGCTGGAGATGTGCAATACTTCAACTCAATCAGATTCATAGCCTACATTCTGACCTGCAGGGCCTTCACAAGTAAACCTGAGCTGAGCATTCAGCTTAGAGTGGCCAACAAAGCACCAAGTGTGGCCTTCGCTGCCCCAACACCAGAGACTGTAGATGACTGCTGATGTGCCTATAGCATACTTTAAAGACCTGTGTTTCACATTTAAAGTAGACATATTATACCCTATTCCCCAAATTAACCTAGTTCCCTGGTGTCCTAATGAAACTAAGTCAGCGTCACTGAGGCTCCGGCAGCTGACAGCAGTTAACATTTGGAAAAGCCATCATTTGCAGACTCCAGCCAGCACATTACCGTCTTATATAAAATGTAAATCCTCTGAGGCTGGAAGTTTGTGTAGAACTCTGTGCTGCACTGTACAGACAAGAATAGAACACTTCGCAAACTTCCACTCTTCAGGATACTATTGTCCTCGCCTGCACTCTCGCGTTTTTTAGGGACAAAACGGAGCTCTGTGAGACAACAATTACAGGAATGACTCAATGTGACGTAGCAATTAGTGCCTTAGTAGTCTTTTTTCAAACTTTGCCTACTCATAACCCTAACTGAATGGTGATTTATGTAGATATAATTACCTCAAATACTTGCAAAATGAGCTGATACACATATTACAATATTATCCAGTATTTTTAGTTTTTTTTTTTCAAACTTGTACTTTTGTTCTAATTTGTGTCATTAATTAAATTATGATATTCATTTTGTTCTCTGTGTTCGAGGAGCTTTGCACAGTTCAAACTTTTAAAAGAACTGCGGACATGAACGCACCAGACAAAACTGTATTTTATATTTGTAACGTGTCAGCATTTGCTCGTACATTATAGGCTGCAAGTTTCTTGTCTCACTGTGCCCAAGTAAACACAATGACAGGTAGTTCTGAAATGATTCATGTGTCATAAAATGAAAAAAGAAAAATCATAGGATTCTTGGGCCTTTTATGAAATGCCTTTTTGGAGAAAAGTTGATAGATTCAGCTTATTCTAATTTGAATAATTGAAAATGAATGTTTACCTTAAACAAAGAGTTGTATTGAATATAATTAAAATGTACCGTCCCTCATTTGTATTGTAGCCTGTGTATCGAGCTGGATATTGACTCGTCTTCTCAGAAAGAGATGCACAGCCTTTCATTTTGATCACCGTCATGATGATTATCCATTTGTCTCCCAGGATATAACATCCAAAGAATATGAAGAAATGTTTCTTTTCACTTTCATGAATCACATTAAATGCCAAACATCATCATAAAGAAAGTGGAATTTTTGAGTTCCATGTGTCTGCTTCTATAAACAGCTGCATGCACTGAGGAAACAATGAATTATCAACAAAAACCGGAGCATGTTTCAAATTCAAATGACAGCACGCTTCCCTAATTTAATAAATGAAGTTTGGGAAATATGCAGAATAAGTCAGGAAAAGGGGGGGGGGGGGGGGGAGAGAGAATAATTTGGCATGGTGGGGAAACAATGTGGTGTGGCGAGGGCGGTGGGGGGGATCAGGGATAAACAAACAAACCTTGACAAGGGCAGCGGTGGTGAATCAGCCTGGGGAGCAGCGAGGTCTGCGGTCGGGTGCAGACAGCCCTGTTTTGAGAGGGGGGCTTGCCAAGTACCGACCCTGAACTGCGGCACTCCGGTGCTGCCTGGCTGCACTAAGCAGTGGCTGCCAGCACGCACTGATTTATCAGGGGGGCAACGCCAGCCGCCACCTCGCTCTCCCCGGTGCCCTCCCTTTATGAAGAGCCTCCCTGACGGCTCTGATAGTGCAATCAGGGCTACGGCAGAGCCAAGGCAATTTCTCCTTCACTCTTTGATAACCCTGTGCCTTATTGAAAGCCAATAGCAATGGCAGCAACAACAACTCAATTGGAAAGAGTCGCTGCGTTTTGAAGGGGGAAAAGGTTACGACTTGACAAAACGAGGGGGGGGAGTGCTGGGATGTCTGTCTTACTTTGTGTGAGAGGCTCATTGTCCTCCAACAGGTGGCGCGATTCCTCGGTGGCCCCGCCATCCCTCAGCGCGTTCGCTCGCTCATCTTCATGAGTTTTGTGTGTTTTGTTTTGTTTGTTGTTGTTTTTTTCCCATTCCATCAGTGAAATTGTGACAGAATGGCTGCAGTTCAAAATGTGACTTTTTGTGCACTCACAGAAGAATAAATAACAGAGTCTGCAGCAGATGTTTCACTGGTTTTCTGAGGGCGCTATGTCGTCGTGTGACAGCACACTTCACAGTAACATTACTGACGTGCCAATGTTTACGAGGCTTTCTCTTTCTTTTCCACTGAAAGAGGAAATGGTTGACAAACTTCAGTTTAGTTCATTCAAAAGCAAAAAAGCTCAAAAGCTTGCTTTGCTTTGTTCGAATGAAAATATTTGTGATATTTTAAGTGAAATGCACTATATGAACAAAGGCATTATGACGCCTGACCGTACCAGGGACTGTGATGACGTATAATTATGTGGAGTTTTCCAGCTATAACAACTTCCACACTTCTTGGAACACTTCCATCAAGGTTTTGAAGTGTTTCTATGGATTGAACATGTATAACCTTACTCAAATTAAAAAATAAACGAGGTCCAGATATCACATCAAAACTATTTGACTTCACAGAATTTAAATTGAGTTACTTCTTATGACCTGATTATGTTATGTTGATGTAAAATAATACTGCACTTGACCAGACCTTAATTATTTGCCTTGATCCATATGATTTTCTTAACATTTTAGCCACCGCCAAAGCTAGCCAGCTTGCAGGCTTAAATTAGGCTACTCTTTGTAATTTTGACAACAAAAAATACTAAAACTTTAATTATCAGCAACTGCTTTGCTACATACTTTTATTTTTGGACGAAACCCACCCAGGACGTAAACGATATCCGCGATGTCAAATGGCTTATATACATTTATACACACACACATATGTATATGTGCCATTTTAAATATTGGTTTTCAACTGTTTCAACCTCATGAAAACCTCCACACCAAGCATCTGAACAAAAAAGAGGATGATGCACAATCCCCTGAATGTATGAATTGTTGTTTCCATTAACCTATAATATATATTATTTATATTTATATCATGCGTGACGTTGGACCACCATGTCTTTAATGGACAAACTAAGCACCTTTTTTGGGTTTTAATGCAAACTATCATAGCGTCTCCAACACTGTCTGTCAGAAGGGAAGAGAGAAGTCTGAAGGGATATTCAGCTGCAACATATCACCAAAATATGTTGTTAAAGCCTACACACTGTACCTTTAAACACATCCATACCAAACAGTTTGGCGGTATGTGTTATGTGTTCACTTCCTGTGTGAACCGCATCCATCAGAGTAACATGATGCAGCCAGGTCATTGTAGAAACATCTACAGTACATTTAGACAAACGTGGCTTCTGAGAACAAAAAATGTTCAACCTCCCAATGCCAATAAAACGAGAAATGAAAAAGCAGAACAAAGCATGACCTGTGTTACCTGTGTGTTTTCTTTTTCTTTTGAGTTGTATTTGTTCAGTTCCTCCCAAGTGCAGAGTTAGTGAATAGTTAAATGAGAGTTAGGAGATGTCTATTCAAAAGCCTCTGATAAAATATTTGGTCCTGGGGATGAAGGGGTTTTGAATAAAAGAAGCACAAAGGTAGGATGTGGGGGATTTTCTGTGCAAACATGAAAGGTGCTTCTTTCAAACTGTTAAAAAATTGGCGAAAAATAAAAAAGCAAAGAAAAACAATTCTCTCTTTCTTCAAACTTTGGAGTGGCTCGAGGTTTCTGCATTGACGTTGCTGAATGAAAAATCCTGCCCGTCGGATTTTGAAAGCCTGTGATGCAGAATAGAAAGAGTAATGGATTATTACTTTTTTTTAATTCTTTAATATTTCAAATGTCTATCAAATTGTGTTCCGTTTGGATGTGAATTTTCCTGACATTTGCAGCTAAAAGTAAAAAACTATTTATTCTGTATTTTTTCACTCAGGTATGAGAGCCTCTCAGGGATGCGGCACGGTTTTACACAAACACCACATGTTAAATTATGATGTGATATGAGTAGCTGTACTTTCACTGAATAAGATTTAAGTAGTAAAAGAAGTGTGCGCTTGGAAGATGAATAGAAGTTGGCAAGGTTGGACGTATAGGGGGGTAAAGGAGGACTTTGCAGAGGGGGTTCATAAAGTTTAAAAATGTGTTTCAGCGCGTGAAGTCATTTTTATGGTGGCCCTGAGGTGCAAAACACAAATGCAAATCAAAAAACAAACGCAAATCAAAAAACACAAACGCAAATCAAAAAACACGAACAAAATTCACAAAACACACAACCAAAAAAAAAACACAAACGCAAAACAAATTGCACAAAACAAAAAAACACGAACGCAAATCCACAAAAGCAAATCAACAACCACAAACGCAAATCAAAAAACACAAAACAAAAAACACAATCGCAAATCAAAAAACACAAACGCAAAACAAAAAATACAATCGCAAATCAGAAAACACAAACGCAAATCAAAAAACCCCAAAATCAGAAAACACAAAAACATTAACTCAAAACGGAAATGTTTTTCTTTTTTTTTCTTTTTGCGTTTGTGTTCTGTGATTTGCGTTTTCTGATTTGCACCTCAGGGCCACCGTACATTTTGGACGAAAAGACGATAGGAGATCACCATGAGAGGCTTCACCCAGTCAACAACAACAAATCATTATAAAATCACATAATTCGAATTTGTTTTAAAGGTTGCCGAGGATAAAAAGCTGCGCGGCATCAACAGGTTACATGAGTCAGAGAGAGAGTGAAGAGCTTTCCGAGGATGAGCTTTAAAAGAGGATTGAGAAACACGGCGTTTTATGTTGTTGAGGCATTACAGCGAGTGCAACCCACAGAGTAACAGTTTGGCCTTTCTCCGAGGTGTCATGTCGTGCGTTATATATTCAGTTGGCATTGCCTTATAGCCGTTACTGTATGTCACTTTTGGATGACAGATCAAGGCTCCTTTTGACACAGAGGAAAGAGTGTGGACCAAGCACAGTGGCTGACACAAAAACACTGTGTCAAAGGCAGAAATGAAAAACGTAGATTTGATCATAATAATACATAATCTTCAAGGACGCGCGTCCCAGCGCTTCAAGCGCCAAGGTCACTCGGAAAGAAATATGTTCATGTGTGAATGAGTTGCAGACTCCTCTGTCCAACCTCAACTTAAAGTTAATGCATCAGTCATGGAATCCACTTAGAAAGTTTATCAATGCAGCTATGAAACTATTCAAGAGATGGTTTAGATTTTCTGACTTGGAGTTACTGAGCCCCTGTGCCGAGAACCATCCTGAGACACAGACACTCGCTCTCAGTCGAAATATATCTGCCAGTGTGAAACTCAAGGAAAAATTGATTTTAAAGGAGACCTATTATGCAAAATCAACTTTTTATAATTTTATATTTGGGACTCTGGAGCAGGCAAAGTGTGAAAAAAAGATGACTCCCTCAGTCTAATAAAACAAGCGATGTTGACTTCCGTACTCATTGTTACGTCACCATGAGACATTCCTGGAATTGTTGTCTTGCGGTAAATTTCACGCTATTCCGAGATACTTTTTGTTTTTTTGAAGAAATCCAGCTCACTGTCAAAAGTGCATCAGGGAAAACTGCTAACAGTGGCTACGCAACCGCGGTCCGCGGTCATGTTATTTTAAATGACTTTTTGAAACACTACGAAAATGAAACAAAAACTATTATACAGCGACTAGACAATGCAGGAGCACATAATATGTATATAAAAGTGGATTTTGGGTTATATAAACCCATAAATACTACACATTGTACCTTTAAGAGGTTTGCAAATATTTTCAACGGATTCTTGTTCAGGGCCATACCAACCATCATGATGGTAAATTTCAAGTCATTCTTAGATACTTTTTGTTTTTTTGAAGATAGTCAGCTGTCAAAAAGCGTCAAGGTAAAGGGATCATTTCCTGAATTTCAAAAATTCATTAAAATTATTCCTGAAGAGCTTTGCAAATATTTTCAAGGCATCCTTGTTCAGGGCGATGCTGACTACTATGATGGTAAATTTCAAGTCATTTCGAGATACTTTTTGTTTTTTTGGAGAAAGTCAGCTCACTGTCAAAGTGCATCAGGGCAAATGGATATTTTCTTGAATTTCAAAAATTCATTAAAATTATACCTTAAGACATTTGCAAATATTTTCAAGGCATCCTTGTTCAGGGTGATGCCGACTACTATGATGGTAAATTACTTTTTGTTTTTGAGAAAAAAGTCAGCAGCCCACTGTCAAACTGCATCAGGGCAAATGGATCATTTCCATGATCCATCAGTGTGGCTGACAGTCACAACATGAAGCTATGCTAATACTAATTGAAAATGAAAACATTTGAGGATGCACAGTGTTTGTATTATGTTAGCCCTATGCTAATGCTAATCACAGCCTTGCTAGCTTACCTTTGGAAACAAGTTTCGTCAAGTTAGCCGCAAAGTAGTAGCATGCTAATGCAAAATAAATATGTGCTAGCGTATTGGTGAATGGACACCTCGTCGTTTCAGTATAACAGCATTTTCTGCAGTGAACTTTGTGAAAATGTCTCACCCACCGTGAGGACAGCCTCTTCACACCTCCTACCCGCTCCACATTTACCTAAGTGACAAAAACTTACTACATGTGACAGCAGAAGCTTCTGTGTCCCTGCAAGTTAAAAACACTAACTTTGTAAGCAGTTTGCAATCTTCATTTTCCAGTCAGAAAAGCCTGTAATAATGCACAAAAAATGTTTTATCTTGGATTTACATAGAAAAAAAAAAAGGTTACATCGGTTACACTCATTTAAGTTTACTCAAAGTGATTTCTACACATTAAATGAGTATTTGTTAAACCCACATGGCGTTTTATATTAATGTAAGTGTTAAGTATATTAAATCGCCATCTGCTAAAGTAACATGATTTTTTTAATGTTAAGTTAATGCTTTTCTTTAATGTTGTCATCAGTTGTACCAACCGCACTTTTTTTATGTGAAGTTGACCCAACTTCCACAGGAAAATCATACATTATTTAGAGATCCATATTTTACATGGATATATTCACTTCATTACTTTTGTAAGCTGATTTGTAATTTAAAAAACGCATTTGTCAATTATAATGGCTAGTTTCTAATCTTATAGTACTCGAAAAACCACCCCCGAATCCTAGAAAGGAGGAGAAATACACTTTAGCCATGTTAAAGCGAGCGTCCATGACTTTTAATGCCCTACCCACAATTATGGTGTTTGCAAAAGCTGACTATTGTTCAAATTTGGTCTAAAAACTTTTTTAAATGTGCAACTGGAATTGAGCAATGAATTGTTTTTATTAATTAAATTGACCCTAAAAGACTTGCATCACCTCCACTAACGCCTTGACAACTGATTGTTTTGGGTTGTTGTTGTTGTTGTTTGGGAGTGTTGTTGTTTTGTTTTGTTTTCTTTATATTACATTTCTGAATTTGCCAATTGGGGCTGCAA
Organism: Microchirus variegatus; assembly: GCF_963457635.1. Taxonomy (NCBI): domain Eukaryota; kingdom Metazoa; phylum Chordata; class Actinopteri; order Pleuronectiformes; family Soleidae; genus Microchirus; species Microchirus variegatus. The sequence continues at coordinate 25,691,957 of NC_139805.1, read as the reverse complement.
CTAATGATTATTTTTACTATTAATTAAGCAATTAATTATTTTTTGATCAACTATTTTCAATTGATTTGTCCTTAAAAATAGAAGAAAAATGTTGATCTGTGTTTCCCAAACATCGAAACATCCATCTATATATATAATATTTTACTGTATATCTGCAGTTGCCCTGTGTTTGTGTGTTTTTCTCTTGACATTTCTAACCATCTCTAAAGATGCTGTGTATGAAATACACTATACTCTGTGTCCATAATCTCACAATCAGAAAGTCCCTTTTCCCTCCTGCTGTATAATGGCCATGGCTCGATGCGCTCTCATTCCTCGCAGTCAATAATTGCCTCTTTTTTTTTTTTGCCCTCCAAGTGGATCTTGGCATCTTTCACTTTATGATGCATCAGGGTCTGATATGTGAGACAGTGACAGAGGTCTACACTGAACTCTGGACACTCACACACAGCAGAGATAAAATGACCAAATATTCATCTTGCTAGATCGTTAGCTATAGCCAGCAGTGGGAACATTTAGATAGTTCATGCATTTACTTCCTTTTTGTGGGCTCTGATGCTCCTGTGCATCCAAACTATGATGCTAGTTTTTGGTGCTGGTGTTGCTCTAAGGCCTGATCCACACAGAAACGTAATGAAATGTAAATTTACGTAGTACAGCATTTAGCTATATTTGAATGAGTATTCTTTACAATGTATACAGAAACAAAGAGAACCCTTCTGCCTGTTGCTGACATGCTAAAATTACCAATTAGGTTCAATGACCAACTGAGGGACAGTTTAACACTGGTTATTAGTGCTAAACTACGCTAAACACATGACGCATAACGCTAAACTTTAAAAACAGAGGCACACATACGCAGTGCACAGGTAAGCTGGTTATTTGTAGCGCTGCTCTTTTCGTTTAATAAACAGACCGCTCCAGTTCGACTGTAGGTGCGCTAATGGCACTAAAGGAGCTAACGCAGCTAACGGAGCTAGCTGGTTAACGGTGCTGGGACTCCGGCGCCGCGGCACGAAAAACTGCGTTACTTTAGAGACTCTTTTAAACAATCGAGAGTCACGTAAACATGACGTCATACGTGTCTTTTTCCGGTCAGTCGTCATGGAAACGCGTCATGCACTAACGTTAACGGCGTTAACTGCGTCACCGGCCCAGCGCTCCTTGTTATACATGCTGTATCTTTACAGGAACCATTCTGAATGCTAAGCGTTGCTTCTGTACACATGTTACATATATCACCTTAAATAAAATTTGATCAGCGTGTAGAATATATAGTTTATAACTGTTCAAAAACAAGTCGATTGATGAAAACTTGTGTTGTCGTCCTCTGGCCTGAATAAGTTCAGAGTGACCGTGGCAGTGGGCTCTCCCTCGCCTGAGCTCTGATCCTCGGTTATTCCTCATCCCTCTGAACGTGCACCGCTGTCCTGTGGCGGAGCAGGCATTTTGATCGACTTCAGGTGGCCTCAAGGTCGCGGCACAATGAGATCCTGCAGGTGGAAATCCTCGGTCTTATCAGTGTGACCTTCCGTGTGGCGGCTGACACCGCTGATTTCCACACATAGAAACCTTTACTTCCAACGCGGTGACACGGGTATTCTTCAGGAAACAAGGGGGGCGATGACTCATGCAATTATTCCTCTGTGTCAGTCTGACTTTGCGGGTTTGTTGGTTTGTCGAGTCTGTGTCTTTCAAAAAAATGCAATATGATTTCCTTATCAACCTCAAGTAGCTTCTTCAGTTAAAGGTTACATGTCTACAGATTATAGAATATTAGTGTGGTTGTTGCTTTGGGCTCATTAGTAAATGAGGTTTGATGACAGCAGTCACTTCCTGGTGATGAGAGTGGTTAGGTTTAGGCTCAGTGAGTAACCTGCAGTGGTGTAGTCTATGGAAGGTATACCCACTACAAAAATCGCAAATCACGTTAGAAGGCTATTGGATGATTAGAAAACCCTCGAAAACCTTTGTGCAATGATGTTAGCACAGCTGAAAACAGTTTTGCTGGTTCTTTGACGAACGCAAAGTTTGAAGGGCAAAATTAAATCATTATTTCTAATCTCGTCAATGTCTCGACCATATTTTCTATTCATTTTGCAACTCTTTTGATGAATAAACGTGTGAGTTTAATGGAAAATACAAAAGAATTGTATAGGTGACCCCAAACTTTTGAAAGGTAATGTATCAGCTCTGTTTTTTGACAGAAATTATACTCATGTAATCTGTTTTTCATTAAACGCATAAAATACAATAAAATGCGTACTCTTTTTGCAGGTTATTGTGCTGCTGGTTTGGCAACCCGTGTTGACAGTATTATACCCACTACAGTAGACCACAATTCACCACTGGTAACCTGTGAATAGGTTAAAACACCAAGGAAACATCCTCTACATAAAATCACACCACAACATCGCAAAAAGCACTGCTAGATTTTCTGTTGTTGGTGTTTTCTTCTTGGGGGACACAGTCTTTTGGATATTTGAACATCATTATCTCACAGTTAAACAGCATTTTCTGACTGAAAATTGAAGTTTACTTAACTCCACCAAAAGCCCACAGAGAAAATCATCATTTTTAAACATGAGTTGTTCATCTACCGTTGCTTCATTTGTCAATTTTGTGTCAATAAGGTGAATCCAAACCAGTGATTTACCATTTCAGGAAAAAGCCTGGAAGACCATGTATGTTCACTATATTGTGTGTCCCTCATTATTAGGTTTATCACTCTGTTATTTCATCATCATCATCATCATCATCATCACATTTCCCTCTGAGCGGCAGCAGCAGAGGCAACAACACGGGCAGCAGTGGTCGCAGTGACACACTCTAACAGAGCAGAATGAGCCTCATTCAACGCTCAAGGTCCGTTGTTTTTGAAAAGAAGAGTGTGGCTATGGTAACACTCATCGTCAGCTGCGACAGCTGCAGAGCCACCGCCACCGCCGCCGCCGCCGCCACCGCCACCTCGCCTCGTTTCCTAACCGTCTCCTTGTAACTTTGTCAAGAGCACAATGACCATAACTTAGACGAGAAAGAACCAGAGGTTTCCAGTGTCAACCGAGCATTTTTGAGTAAGGACTTACATAAATTCACACAAAAACGAGTCTCGCAAAAGACGTTACAAAGGCAAATATAATGACTCGGGCAGGGTTAGAAACCTCGACAAGTACTCACCGAATGTTCATGTACATGTGGAAATGTACTCTTTTGTTATTTAAGAACATGGTAGCAGACAGAGGCAGAGAATATTGGGTTTTTCTTATACTTTGTAGAGTGATGTTATGGACAAAATGTGCATTTGGTCAAATGTTTAGCTATTATTGGACACAAAAGGAAAGTAAGAAGTCACTAACTTAGGAAAAACTGCTGTCAAAAACTCTATAAATTGATTCTTGACGTCTTCAGGCAATTCTGGAAACATATTTCAAAAGGTTTCATAGTTTAAATTCCCCTGGAAAAAGGGACCTGGGAATGACTTCTGCTTTATGGTTCACATGTAAGTGAATGTATGTATAGAAGACAACAAGAATCACAGAAATAACAATAAAGACTTTGATTAACTATAATTCGTTCACCAATAACTGCTTCAGTAATGAGAAAGTTTCCGTCACAGATGTCTGCCATGTAATAAATTGAAGTTAAAGCACTTTTCCATTCAATCAGATGTGAAACATTGCTGTGTTCACAGTCTTTTTAGTTTTAAATGTAGTTTAGTTCAGGTCCATGTGTTGCATGAATGATTGCATTTTTTTAATCCAAAATGCTTCATTTTTCCCACAGACACAACAACTCATCTGAGGATTTGTTTCGGACGGCAGTGTTTTAAATAAATGAGGCAGGAAACGGCGCTTCAACTTATTAATCCACTAAATCAGACAAACATAATCAAATTCAGAGCAAAGATTAGGGAACGTGTTCAAATGTCAAAAAAAATGCAGGATTAGTTGTATTTAGTGGAATTATTTACTAAATGAGCAGCGGGTCAGTTTATACTCTAATGGTCATAAAAAATAAACTTTAGTAAATGAAATCATATTTTTTAAAAGGACCAAGTTACAGAATGTGGTTCATACAATCATTGTGGTGAATGAAGGCAGAGATACTGATTTAAAAGTGTGTTTTTAGACTACATCATCCCATCGTATCCAAGCTCTGAATGCAAATAGTCTTAGACGAGGTCAAAGGTCAGAGATGTTGTTTCTAGTAGTGAGGATGCAGATTATACTTGGAAAAGATGACCTTAAAAGAATCTGCAAATGTTTTTTGTCTTATCTTCTTTTTAGACCTTTTGCAGGCTCTGGTGAAGCATGACATTTACCTCAAATACATATAAAAGTCTTTGTTTTAAAGCGATATTACATTTATACATAGGATTATGGGTAGTATATCGGTTCCTTGATTCTTCCGGCCATGATTCTTAGTGTTAAACAGTGTAAGAACAAACTAACTATATAAAGTGAAAACATTCATAATAACACTTTTATTAACATCATTAGTGCATAGCAAGGTACTTTTTTTGTATTTTATAGAATTGTATAGTGTATAGTTTCTTACCAGTCTATATTTTTACACTACTGACTCTAGAATTCATCTTGCACAATTTAATATTATAACCCATTGATTAGATTTTGGTGATGATCCAGAAACGGATACAGAGTCAGGATTTCTTGAAAACAAATGATTGTGTGAGGCTAACTAAACCCTGACTTTTAAAAATACATGTGTTACTCTGAGTGAAATTGTACTAGATTACAGATTTGTCAAAGTCAGACTAATACAACCATGTGAGTGTGCGATTGGGAGTTGATTTACTGTGTGAGTAGAGTCACAGTGAAGCTGATACCAGAAAAGAAGCCGGTACGCAAAATAATAAGACAAAAGCGGAATCAAAATTGCATGAATGTTACCCCGTTGTCAGCTCAGATAAATTATATCTTACAGTTCCTGGATGGTATGACGATCCATAATGGTGCTATATAGCTGCAAGCTAAACCGTAGACTGTTCACAAGCTGAAAGGGGGCATAGTGCCACCTAGTGTGGTGGAGGTGGAAACGCTCACGCTTGTTTCCTCCCAACGACCATAGCTCAAATGAAGTGTGGAATGGAAACGTAGTAAATCACCAACAGCTTTGGCCGGAGGTTTGCACTCTCCGAGTGCTTTCACCGGTTAACTTATTGTCCCATTGTCCCTGTTGCTGTTGGAGCTCTCTGTGAAATTTCCAAAGAGCAAACCAATAATTAATGAGCCCCTTAAAAAGTAATTAGGCCATTCATGGCGTCGGGTGTCGCTGAGGCCGAGGGCTTGATGGGTGCAGTGCTAGCGCTGATCCAGGGCAGCGGCTGAGCCGTTGATTTGCAGACTGTGGGCCTTGCATTGTGAGCGCTTTATGGTCCCTTTATGGAACGCCAGGAGACACCTGCATGGGCGATTTTTCTCCCTCTCCCACTCCTGTGACTCCTTTGCTTTTGTATCATTAGCAGAGCAAGGGAGCCGTGAATCACTCGTCTCTCACCCCCCTCTCTCCTCCTCCTCCTCCCAATCTTTTTCAACCCCCCCCCCCCCCTCCTCTTCTAGGTTAGGTGCTAAACGGCTTGACAGAAGGGTGCCCAGACCGTTGGCAGTAGCCATCGACTGGAAGGGAGAAGCTGCCAGGAGTCCTTGATGGATAGGCTCATTTTCTAGCCGGCAGCAAGTCTCGGCGAAGCATCCGTGTCATTTGTAATGTCAGCCAACAAAATGTAATCAAACATTCCAGCGGTTTAATCACAGAGGGCTGCTCGAGAGATGATTGTAGTGTCAATATAATGCTATTTCATTATCTGTTTGTATTTTATATTGACAGTGTCAGATAAACAGTGTGGAAAATTAAGATTAAAAATATGGTAATTTCATTTCAATCACCCCGGCTACAGTTGCTGGCCCATTATGCGATTGATTACTTCTGAATTAAATTTGGGGCTGAATGTAAAGTTTAATCTTCTTTCTTCTCCGCAATTCAGCTCCCCAAAGGCCTCTTAGTAAGTAAGTACCCATTTCATTTGATCTTTAATGAAAAGTAATGGCCCAAATGAATTGTATAAATCAGCTGTCGTGATTACCTCGTTGACATTCTGTTTCTTTTTTTTTCCCCTCTTTCATTTTTAATCCACCTCTTACGCTGTTACATCGCCGTGACCCCAAACTGCAGGCCAGACCCACTTAAAAATGTTTCTCAAAGTAAATATCAAGATGATTTTAATTACTCATAGGTCATGTGACTCACAGTTGATATCAGGATACATTTATTTCTGCTATTTGGACTTTTGAAGTATTAAACCCAGGCTCCATCTGGGTTTTTTTAATGAAGGATTTGGCTTTAAATATCAAGATTTGGTACAAAAAAAGGGACAAAACTGATACTTCAGTATTATTTTTCATGTTTACATCCACTGCATTTAAATGTAGTGTATAACATTATTAAGTCATCAATTATCATTTAATTGATCCAAAACATGCAAAACTCTAGAGAATAAGTCAAATAAGTCAAAGTCCAGTCAGTTTAACTGGTTAATTATATGACGAGTCAAAGAAATGACTATATATATATATATGTATATATATATATATATATATATATATATATATATATATATATATATATTAAAACACTCTTAGCCAACAATTTGTTTTATTATTGATGAATGTGTTTTACTTTAATTTTAGTATGTTATAATTATCCATTATTATATACACATTTTGTGAGTGGATTTTATTCCACTATAGGATTTGGAAAAATATGACTATTCTATCCAATTAACTTTCTTTTTCACACACACACACACACACACACACACACACACACACACACACACACACACACACACACACACACACACACACATATATATATATATACATATATATATATATAAGTATATATATATATATATACATATACACATATATATACATATATACACATATGTATACATATATACACATATATATACATATATACACATATATATATACATACATATATATATATATATACATATACATATACATATACATATACATATACATATACATATACATACATACATATTTAAACTTATATCGACTTTGACACCTGGGGAAAATAATTGAGTGCCTTGCTCAGGGGATTTGAACAGTGACCCTCTGGTCACAAGCCCAGTTCCTTTCCTCTTAGCCATGGGTTGATGTCAGTATACATTGCTATCACTCAAACTATCAGTAACTGTGATATTGTCTTTGTTAAAGCAGGATGTAACCACTAATTTTGCGGGGGGGAATATGTCACTGTTGCACGTCAATAAACAAAGGTTTAAAAAGAAATAAATAGGTCAAGTACTCTGTCAGCTGCTCAGCAAAGAAATTAGCAGGAATGTTTTAAAGCCTGGAGAAAATGCAACCTCTAAACCAGGCCAGCGGGTGATAGACATTTTAATTACATGGTAAATTTTTGATATTTTTTTCTGGGCAGAACTCTTAAGCGCTGTCACGCATGCACTCAAGATTTGGCAGCAACGGCCCCCCCACCACCACCACCACCACCAACCAACACCACCAACACCACCACCACTTTACAAATTTCTTCGGCTATACATGTTAAGTGACACAACTGCTAACAAGAGCTGTGCGGAAAAAGAAGAAGGAGAAGAAGAAGCATAAAAAAAAGAGGAGCTCCTCTTTGTGAGTCCCATTCAGTGCGATTTGTCCCCCTTTGTAGTCCTAATTATGTGCCAAAGTAGGATAACAGAAGTTCTCAACTCGGCCATTATGCCAGCACAAAAAAAGAGACGCATACAAGAAGCTGATCACTTTGGAATTAGCAAACATGATACTATACGACGAGAAGGAGGGAGGCAAAAAAAAAAATCATTAATACCGTCAGGGATTAGAGGTTCTGATTAAAGGGTAGCTTCTACCGTATGCAAATTAGTGATAGGCATTTATCAGCGCCTGGGCAAGCTGTCTTATAGCTGCAAAGCCACATATGTTTTTTAGCTGATTAAAAAACTGCTTGAAGTTGCAGGCTTTTTTAATGGTGAAGCTAGAGAGAGAGAGAGGGAGGAAGAGAGAGAGAGGTTGTGAGGCAACTCATTTCCTTTTGGCCAAATTCCCACAATGGCTCAGAGCATTTTGCCTTAATTCCCTCCTTTATTAGCCACATTCTTTTGTATATAATTAAAACGTTTCTCAAGTGAGTGTGTGCGCACTTGTTTTGTTTTCACGCTATATATATATATATATATATATATTTCTTTTCTTTTTTTCATCAGCAAACACATTGTACTCTGCTGCTATTACAGCAGCAGCAGCCTTGATGCCTCAGCCCCCCCCCCCCCCCAAAAAAAAGAGAGGCCCAAGTGCAGGACGGTGAATATCAGGGCAGAATTAGGTGAGAATTTGTCAGCAGTCCGCTATTGTGCCGAGGGTTTTCTGTGTTATTATATTTCCTTTCATATGGAGGTGACCCCCCCCCACACACACACACACACACAGCCTTTGTGTTAACAATGAACACGAGGATGAAACTGAGCTGCGTGTGCGTCTCACCCTGCGCTGATAAAGCTTTGCTGTAACCCAGTACACCCCCCCCACACACACACACACCACCACCCCCCCCCCCCCCCCCTCAGGGAGAAGCTTTAATTTATGCTTTTTCATCTCCCTGGACACGCGACTGTTAACCTGCTCTGTTCACCACTGATTCAGAGGAGAGGAGGAGCAGCAGTCTGCTGCGTCAAGTCTCTCCTCTCTCAGGTCGCCATTGCAAACTTCCTAATGACCACAACTGTCCACTCCATGCTTTAACATCTGCAAGCAGCATGAAATCACACAATTTATTAACACACAATTATCTTATGTTTCAGTGCTCAAAGTGGACTGATACTTTCCACTGCTTCTTAATTTAACTAATTGGAATGCCAGCACTTTTATATTTTGGTACCTGCACAACATGTATAATTTACAAGTGTGCACTATACATGTTTCTCCCAGAAAGTCACACCCTCTGTCCTTAGACCCTCTGTCCTTGGACTCTCTGTCCTTAGACTCTGTCCTTGAACCCTATGTCCTTAGACCCTCTATCCCAAAACCCTACATCCTTAGGCCCTCTGTCCTTAAACCCTATGTCCTTAGACCCTCTATCCCAAAACCCTCTGCCCTTAGACCCTCTATCCATAGACCTTCTGTCTTTAGATCCTCTGTCCTTAGACCCTCTGTCCTTAGACTCTCTGTCCTGAGACGCTCTGTCCTTAAACCCTCCCTCTGTCAGTAGACCCTCTGTCCTTAGAACCTCTGTCCTTAGATTCTCTGTCCTTAGACCCTCTGTCCATAGACCCTCTATCCCAAAACCCTACATCCTTAGAGCCTCTGTCCTTAGAGCCTCTGTCCTCAAACCTTCTGTCCTTAGACCCTCTGTCCTTAGACTTGAGTGAGGAAAACCCACGAAAAAAGCCCTGATACAGGGAGAAACGTGAGAAATTTTGAAACTATTATCTTCATCATCTGGTGCAGGGTGTGACCCTCAGAAAAGGACAAGCCTTGATGAAATGTGTATATGGATAATATTAGTGTTTAAAAATACATAGCAATGGTTATGTTGTTGAAGCTCTAGAATCAGGGATATCAGTAAAAGAGAGAGAGAGAGCACAAACTAGGAGGAGGAAGAGAAAACAAAGTCATTGTCATGATGAACAGGACACTAAATAATATCATGGACTGTGTGACTGAAGTTTAAATCATTGTTAGGATCATAAATATCCTTAATGCTGGCAAAAAAAAAGTGAAACAGAAGTGTATCAGCTGCATAACAGTTTTAATTTAGGATTTTTATTCTTTAATCACGAGGTTGGTTTGAGTCCAGTGACTCACAGATGTCACTGTCATTTTAGATTTTTGAAATAAAATAAAAGTAGAAAACTGAAACTCTGTCTGATTTATGTTAAGAATTTGGCCATGGCAAAGAATCTTTCACTGGAGTGGAAACTTGTATAAGAAAGTACTTGAGATAGGAATGAGCTACTTGTTTTTTTTAATTGCTCTGATTTGGATTGGAAATGCAGTACTTTTTAGTCCACTACTGCGTCTACAGTATATTATAGGGACAAATATAGCGCATAATTTTGTATTGTATTAGAGGCCATAATGCTGAATATGAGACTCATATTTGAACTTTCTCCTTTCTTTTTGTCCACACCGTGAAACTAAATGTTTCGCTAAAAGTCGCGACACAGTTTGCAGAAAGCATTGAATGAATTATAATTAAACCTACATTATAATCAAATAACAATGACGTCGGACCTGAGTGATAACCAGAAAAAGAGTCTGTGATTAGGCTCCATCTCCTGCCATGATGAGAGGATGTCGTAACATAAAGACACATTAGCGATGGCTTTTGTGATCAGCAAAACCATTACTGATACAGTGGGGGCAATAATACTGCACGGCGGAGCAGCAGCGATTCAATGCATCACTTTGTGGCAAAAGCAGCCATGTAATTGAAATATCTAGATGAGGATAAGAGTGACTCTAAATGATATGAAACGAAGACAAAAATAAAAAACAGTGCGTGCTCCAGAGATGAGAGCCCGCCGTTGCCTTGAACAGTCTGGAAAGGGGAGGACTAAAGAGCAAAGCCACAGAAACGTCATTGAAAAGAGCCATTGTTGCTTTTGAAGGCAACCCCTATCTCTCAAGGACATCTAATTAACAGACAACAGCTGAGTCCATTTTAAATGGTAATATTTGTTCTCTCAAATGCATCGTTTTCAATGCCTTATTGCTTACTTCAACAGACATTATTGGCTTCTTTTTTTTCAGTCATCAGGGTTTCATATTTTTGTTTGTACATACAGCACATACTTTAAATAAACCTTTTCAATACACAATATTTGATTGCTCATCAGTGGAACAGAAAGGACGTCCATAAATCCTTTATTATTCATCTTAACACAAATGGTTTCCGACTGAAACTTTGATGGTCAAAAACAGTTCATATGAAAACTTACGAAAAGATGACATCTGTGTGACCGACGTGTCCACGAGGGTAAAATGTGATATTTTCCATATTTCTTTGTGTGAAACACCGTCAAGGACTCAAGGCTTTGTGTAGGTGCAGCAGAAAAGTAACGTATGTGCCGACAAGTGCTGAGGTACTGGGTATTCTATTCTATTTTAAAGTCCTTATCCTATACACCAGTGATGTATTGTTGTGGCTTTCAGAATAAAATCACTCAGACAATCGGCTGAAAATGTGCATTTAAAAAAAAGAAGAAAAATAATATAGATGAATCCAAAAGTAATCCCTTTAAGCCTCAATTTGCCGACATTTGGGCAACGTTAGGCCAGTGTGTCATGTTACAGCTGCGCAAGTAGAGGAAGCTGCAGTAATAGCCGACTTTTAAGAAATACTAAATCTGAGGTTGGTGTTGGGAAGGAACAACCTCACCCTGTTGTTCTGCAATGTTGAGTTTTTAAGCTGTGAATCATACGAGCTAATGTTAGCTATCACATGTGGGTCAGGGGCACTGCGACTGACCTACTCTGTTAGCATGGGCCATCGATGAAAAGCTGTACCATGGCGTTCACACTTCATCTCCAGACACTCTGGTCTGTTACATTCATGGCAGCATCAACGAGATAAGAACCTTGAAGTCATAGCGGTGCAACGACAAAGAACAACGACATTGAACGCAACACAATAGACAACAAAGGAGGTCATCCAGCAGCTCTTTTTATCCTGCTCGGTTTGTGGCTTTGAAGAAACACCGATCGCAAGGGAGTTACGTACACTATCATTCAAAAATTTGGGGTCGCTTAGAAATGTCCTTATTTTTGAAGTAAATATATTTTCATATTTTTATGAATATAACATTAAATGAATCAGAAATACACTCTTTACATTGTTAAGGTGGTAAACAACTATTCTAGCTGCAAACGTCCATTAATGGTTTTTAAAGGAATATGAACATAGGTGTATAGAGGCCCATTTCCAGTGTTCTAATGGTACATTGTTTTTGCTAATCGCGTTAGAAGGCTATTGAATGATTAGAAAACCCTTGTGCATTTTGCAGCTCTTTTGATGAATAAAAAGGGTGACTTTTAATGGAAAATTGTATAGGTGACACCAAACTTTTGAACGGTATACTGTATGTCGCCTATTCAGTGGGTGGAGCTAGATATCTAACCCAAAAATGGAAAGGTTGGGGCCGGTTATTTTTTTGGTACTATTCTTATGTAACTTTTGCTGCCTCTTGTCCAGGACTCCCTTGAAAAAGAGGTTCTTAATCTCAATGGGACCTTCCTGGTTAAATAAAGGTTAAATAAATTAAAAAAATAATGGAAATGCAAAATTCATGTATTTAACACATTCATTAGAAAAGAGCAAAAGTTCCCACAATAACACACAATAAGTCCATGTTATTTGGAGACGGCAACACTGAGCAAGTAAAGCGAGCGGAGTAGGACCCACAAAACACAAAGAAACGTCCAAGAAATGTTTCGGGTTTTTCAGGAGTTACAGAAATGCTTTTTGGGCCCCTGTGCTGCTGCTGTATACACACAAACACTCCCTCGCTCAAGTCTGACAGTATTGCTTTACAGAAAAAAAATAACATTGACCACAAAAAAATCACCTGAAAATGAAACACTGCGGCTTTAAATTCCAAGCAAACGGAGCGCAGTCAAACAGAACATCGTCATGGTGGAGTGAATATAAAGCTGCTGTCAGCCTCGTGTTTGTGACCTTTCATTAGATATAAAACCTCAGGTAATGTGTTTTCTCTGTGTGTGTGTGAGCAACAGTATGAATGCATCAGGTACACACACACACACACACACACACACACACAGAGAGACAGAGGTGCTAACTACTCGCACTGTGCATCTGTCGTTTTTGTCTCTCCCGTGGGGGAAATCCAGAATCAATAGCAGCTATGTTAAAGATGCAGCTTTTCATCCGACCTGTCCTCCTCTCGTCTTCATCACAGGCTTTTTGGCTTACTCCCTCCTCTCCTCTCCTCAAACCCTCCCTCACAGATGACTTGCCCTCGTGCTCTTCACGAGGCACAAATTGTATCAGACAGTCGTCGCAGGCTTGTGAAAAGTCCCACGTCCTCTGAGATTAAACGTGCAGAGGAAGAGCTGCAGCAGGTCAGTGATGAGACAAAAGCCTCCACATACAGTCGCTTCGGTTTCTAAGCAAAGGGTGGGGGGGGGGGGGGGGGGGGACAGAGCGTGAAACAGCTCAAATGTCCTGGGAGTCGTTTGCCTCTTGATTTTGGAATCAATGACGTGGGGGGGTGTAAAGGGAGGGAAGAAGGTTTCTGTAGCAGAAAATGGCATTAGAGTTAATGACCAAGTGAGTCCCAGAGGAGCAGTCCATATTAAAGCTATTTCAGCAGTGACAGCACTCGCCACATGACCTGACTGATTAATAACAAAACGGCGCTCAAATAGGAATAACAATAAGTGTCAGTCAGCGTGAAAAGGGGGAAACAATTATTCAGCCACACTTGTTGTGTTGTTGCTGCTGGTGTCGCCCATCTGAGCACGTTTTTACGACAGAACCTTGACTTCTATAAAAAAAAATTCATCTCAGTTTGATTCGTGTAAGAAGCTGAAATTATAGTGATTATTTTTTAGCATTTATTAATGTTTATTCAACACTTAAAGGTGCATTATGTAATAAATCTAAAGCAACTGGCCATAAAATCCTCCTAATATGTCACAGAGACTCAGGAATAATGTTCATATAACAAACTGAACTCACCAACAACAACAGTACAGACAAAATATTTGCATTAAAAAAAAATATTTTGCAGACTTCAAATCACGTTTATGGTTTGAAATCATGTTTTGGCATGTGGCGCCACCTACCACCGTCTACCAATCATTGCAGTCAGTAGAGTCGCAGCTGCCGAGCAACCACCGGTTGCCAGTTACGTCAGAAAACGAAACCTAAAAGACCTCAGTATTTTGAATTTGAATGTAGTAACCGTTTTTGGCCTCATTCTTACATATGGCACCTTTAAAAATGATCCTCAGCTCCATTATTGATGGTAAATGTTTTCGCCGGCATTTGTTCGTTTGTCTGTCTGTCTTTTCCGTTAGTGACCAACATAACATAATCACGGATGCATTTGGATGAAATTTTAAGGATATGTCAGCAATCGGCCCAGGAACAAGTATTTTGTACGCACTGAGCTGCCTTGGCGGAGGTCTGCGCTCTCTGAGTGCTTTTCCAGTTATCTATGTGGAGACACTCTTTAATAGACTGCACATGTACAGATATTTGTTGTGTGTTTTTATAGTTAAAAACAAATCAATAATTTCAAAGTCAGCTAAAAGAACAAAAAATATTGAAACTATGAAAAGAATAAAATAGCCTGAAAGTTTTGATATACTTATAGTTTTTATATAACACTTATATTAGGGACTAAAACATCAAATGAGATTGAATAAGATAACTTGTAACGGCCTAATTGTTTTCCCTGCTTTGTTTATTCTGTATAATAAAAGTATAAAAGTTGATAGAACAATAAACATAGACGTGAAATATTGTTACACTGTACAGATGCTACTGAATTACACTATTAAAACTATTAACATTTCAACATAAAACTTTAACACAGTCCATGAAAAAGAGATGCTTGAAAATGGTTGTTTCTTCTTGGTCATCTTGGTAAGTTTAAACGTTCTATTGAATGTTTTCTGTCAAAAAAAAATACACCATTTACATGTTGTCTTGTTACTTGCTCAATTCTTTTAAAACTTTTCTAAACACATGATAATTGAATCATTAAAAGTCAACTATTCAACAGCTACTGTATTTAAAATATACAATTAAAAGAAGCAAAATGGTAACACACGCGCACACACGCCGACGCTGTATCATCTGCAGTTTATTCATCTGAGCTTCAACGGTTATTGAAAAAAACAGGAATACTGACTGATGTGATATTCATGAGTAAAAAAAAATATATAATATGATCTCTTTAGGGCTCCGGGGAAAGTTCCTGTGCACCTGCAATTTGAAGCAAGAAGAGGAAAATAATGTATTCCTGTGACTGAGAGGTCAGAGAAATAACTTTACCTCCCAAATACACGCCTTGTATGTGTGATAGAAGTTCTCAAAATCCTCCGCCCCAAAAAAAGAAAAGTAGATTAAGTAGATTTACACTCTCGTACCTTGTGGCGGATTTAAAACTCAGAGGATTTTTATTTATATTCAGTGACGTTCAGAAGAATCCTTTAACCCACTTCCAGTTCCACTTCAACCACCAGTTAAAAACTCCAATTGTGTCTTGAGATTGTTCTGAATGCTGATTGTATCGCGTGCATGCGCCAACACACGCCAACCCCCCCGTCTGATATTTACCACCGCGACTGCGCCGGGGTGACGAGGGGGCAAGGCCACGTCCCGCGTGTCCGGCTGGAGAGCAGATTAAAGTGCTGTGAAAAGCCACACACTCGCTGCTGGCCGCAATGAGAAAAAAATAATAATGTGGACATGGCCTTCCCTTTATGACGGTAACAACACATTCTCCAGAGACCAATCTTTTTTTATCAATTCTAAAGAGTGACAAACAGCGCACACCCAAAGCCCGGGATTGTGCGTGAGGATGTATGGAGTATTTATGATGCTCGTGTGTGTGTGTGTGTGTGTGTGTGTGTGTGTGTGTGTGTGTGTGTGTGTGTGTGTGTGTGTGTGTGTGTGTGTGTCCTGCAGCCGATGATGACAAAAGCACTCAAACAAACTTATATTGTGACTCGCGGGCCGTTTTTTATCCAAACGGGAAACACGTCGTATCTGCTTATTTCTCTCAGAATGACTGAATGTGGCACGGAGCTGCAGAAATCCTTGAGGAAACGAATGAATCAGACGACAAACGTAATAAGAGGGACTGTTGAGGCTGTCGTGACCTTTGGTATCTGTCGTAGCTGCGTAATGCAAATAAAATAAAAAGGAAAAAAAAGTTTTATATTTGATTGTAGTGATATTAGGAACATCATGTCAAGTAAAGAAAATAATAACATATATACATATACACATTTATATATACATACATATACACATATATATATATACACATATACTGTATATATATATATACAGACATACTGTATATATATACATACTGTATATATATATACATACTGTATATATATACATACACAATATATATACATACACATACACATATATACATACATATATACACATACATATATATATACACACATATATAATCACACATATATATATATACATACATATATATACATATATACACATGTATATATACATACATACAACATACATATATGTAAACATATATATACATATAAATACTTTTAAACTGTTCGATAAAAGCTAAAGAATTTGTTCATTTGATATTTTTTAATTTACCAAAGATTCAAATAAAAAGTCGATCTTTGTTTGTAGTGATATTAAGAATCTCAAGTAAAACAAAAACAAAAAAGCTGGAGTGATATGGAGACAGATATGAAATTAGATTTTTGTCAATATTTTCAAAAAACACTGAAATAAAATATGAATTTAATAATTCAAAAATATTGTATTTTATTATTTGAAAACACTTTGTGCCATGATTTTTTGTTTGTGATTCTGACCGTGGGCGGCCCTTAAGAGGCTGCCTGCTGATTGACTGCTGAGTTTTGGAGCGACAGCTCAATGGACCGGATGTAGTCACAGTCGATGTCCGTCTGGAACTCGTTCCCTAAGTTTTCCCCGTCGACATTCGACAAGTATCTAATGTTTATAATCTGGCTAAAGTTAGATATTTACAATTATACTATACTTCCGGGTTTAGCAAAGGTCTATTTATACGTTTTCGTTTTATGTCCGTCTGTCCCATCGCTAACCTACATTGCTCTTTTGAGTTGATAAGGACATGGACGTATATTCTCTAGTTGTTGAGCTGACCATAAGTTCTATTCCTTCTAGATCCAAAATCTGAATTATCAATCAGAATGTCTAAAACCTCTTTGAACAGCACACATATGGGACCAGTGTCAGCCTTCCATTTCCTCATCCTCCAGAAATCAGAGGCATCCCTGCACACTCTGTGTGATTCTTTCTTCAGAAAACTCTGTTTCTTACACAATCTTTTTTCAAAGCACTGACACTGATGCTAATGTGACAAAAGATGAAGTATTGCCTTCATTGTGAAGCCTTGGACCAAAGGATAACTTAATGTTGCCGCTTCAGACTCATAATATCACAACTTTATACTCAAAAGCATAAATGTTGTTTTATTTCTTCAGTAACTAACCCTGAATACTCAATCGTACTTTGGTTTGGATTTCCTAAGGAACTCCCGATCTGCAATACATGGCCAAAAATAAGGCTAATATCATGATACAGCGATACTGCAATAAGTGCTCTTTTAAAAAAAATCAAAGTCTTTGAGGCCAAAGAAACCCTTGGATGGGCCGACTTTGGCCCTCAGGCCTCACTTTGGACACTCTTGTTCTAGATTATTCTACATATACTGCGCAAACGGAGGCTATGTAAAGTTAAATGAAAAAAAACATTAAAATAAAAGAACAGAACAGAACATCAAAAGCGCACATGAATAAATATTTATACACAATAAAGGCCGATTGAGAACAAAGGCTGCAAATCTGTGCGAGATCTCTTCACACTGAACACAACAGCACTTGATCCTCCTCTCTTATCTCCCATTATAGAGCGGTGACGAGGAAATAGACGGCGCACTGAAGGAGTAAAATAGCGATATAAATAGATGTTATTCTGAAGCATCCAGTGTGATGCCACATCATTTTTTTCCCCCTGACAATGCTTCGCGGCGTCTTTGAAACCAAACAGAGCTTCTTTAATACCGTCCTTTTGTCTCGGATCATCGCTCTGCTCCGCTGGTACAAAGAATCGTTTGCTGTGTGAATCTACAGAAGAACTCACAAGGCTGCAGATAAAAGTGGTCACCGTAATCAGGCTGAAGATTTTTAATTGTAAGAGCCTCTGCTGGCACGCTTCCCTCTCTCTGTGTTCTGTGTCCTCCTTGACAAAAATCTGACAGTGGCTTTGCATGGCAAACCTGTTTAATGAACGACTAATCCAGGCAGAGCGCATTATGGCAAACTGTCGCACACACACATTGTACCAATATTAACTTGAATTTACATTATCATCCTCTGGTAATGCTGGAATATTTGGATTTCCATTAATGCATGGCCTTTTTTTCTTGTGTGAAAAGCAAACAGCAGCGAAACTAAATCTGGTTTCTGATTGGATGTTGGGCGTCAACGGGCGCACATGCAGAGAGGAGCGTTCTTTATTGGGCTGACAGCTCCGAGGCTTCCCCACTCCTCACCATCAAGCTCGCGGAAACAAAAGGCCCCACTTGCATTACTCAAAACCCTCTTCTCAAGCAGCGAAGCCAAACTCCTATTACACCATTGTAGCGCCGCTGTAAATCAACAAGAACAATGAGAGGAGGCACAATCACACGGGC
The DNA here is from genome assembly GCF_963457635.1 of Microchirus variegatus. Lineage (NCBI taxonomy): Eukaryota > Metazoa > Chordata > Actinopteri > Pleuronectiformes > Soleidae > Microchirus > Microchirus variegatus. Next base: position 25,673,443 of record NC_139805.1, on the reverse strand, counting down.
CGGCGCCATCATCCGTATAAAACATGAACCTCAAGAACAATGAATCAGACTGTGGTGTGGGGAAGTACTTTCCTCCTCCACTTTTATTTATTGTGTTTATCTTCCACCTCTCCCTCTCTCTCTCGCTTCCTCTCTCGCGCTCTCTCAGTTTATATTTTTATTATCCTTTTTCTGACACGCCGCGACTTAAAGCCAAAATAAATCCACAAGGCCGATGTTTAGCTTCTCTGGGTGGGCACCGACATGACCATAAGGCGTAACTGCGCGGCACGGAGCGAAAGAGAGAGGGAGGGAGGGAGATCTGAAAAGGGAAACATCAGACACTTCATAAATACAGTCACACATGGTTTCTGTCTGCTTTGAACTCAGTGACATTTTGAAGTGTTGACATAACTGCAGTCTCCTTTTTTTGGGGGCTGTACATGTCAGAATATCACCATGTTTTTTTTTTCATAATACTGCTATAGTGCCGATGCGTCATGTGTCGATTTGCGCTCGTTTCCAAGACACTGTGCTTTCCTGTCTCCAATACGACCCAATATTTTTACATTAAACATGGTTTAAATTGTATATATACTCTTACATTTACTTCTACCCTGACTGTCGTTGCTGCTGTAACAATAATAATTGTCTTATCTTATTTATTTCCAGCCAGCACGTTCATGTGGGTTCCACAAAGGTTATATTTGGGCTGATAATATGGATGCCAAGCAGGTTTTTCTGTTGTTGCCCACTCGGTACCCTTTCCAGGCTACTTGGGAACTAAATGGCTACTAAGGCATGGGCTTAAAGTGTGTAAATGATGCAGGTTCCATGTGGTTTCAGTAACATGGGCCAACACGGGTGAGGCCACCATGGAAACCACAGACAAACCCACTTTGGACCCATATCGTCAGCCCAAATATAACCATTATGGGGCCCAAACCGACATGCTGGCGAGGAATTAATCTATTTTTTATTAATTCTAATATTGAATATTTTTCTACGTTTTGTATTCTTGATGTTGTATATTCACTGTATTACCGTTACTTTTTTTGTGTGTGTGTCTGTGCTACTTACTATCTTTGTCAACGTCCACATCGTGGGACTAATAAAGGAATATCTTATCGTATCTAGGTCAAGGATTCTTCCACTTTTAAGTTTATACAGAAACAGTGCTTTGGGAGCACTGAAACGCAATAAAAAAATAAAAAAAAGGTTTTGATGATAAAACCAATACGCAACTTTGGGAAAACAATGTTATAGCCCCCATTACTCTTGCGTTTACATTCACAGTCACCTATTTGCGTTATCTTCCTCTTCTTGGCAGGTTGTCAGGCTGTTCGCTTTGTAATGTTGTTTTGTTATTGTGTAATTTTAAAAAAAAGAGTCTGTACACAGCGCACATAGCATGCCCAGGTCTGGTCCTACAGAAATAAGCCAAAACTCCTTCCTAGCATTAACGGAAAACAGGCTAGCAAGGGAGCATCGCTAAGCCACTGATTGTTCTATGTCTACTTGTTACTGAAACATCAAACTTGGAAGACACGATTAACGGACAATTCATTCATGTATTTTTCACACGCAGCTTCATTCGCTGTCGTTTATGCTAATGAGCTACATCAGCTAACAAAGAGCGTTAGGGAGGTTGTGTTATGACAGTTGTGGAATGACATAAACATGTTTTTAAAAAGATATTATTAAAACATAATAAGAATAATGAATGTACGCTATGTTTATTGCCAAACCCAATCTGTTCTGCAAATGTGCGAAGTGTGACTACTTCCTGTTACAATAAGTCGCACGTTCCAGCTGATATCGCTCACCTCAACCTTCCTTTCCAAGCAGGTAGGAGAACTGACAGTAGTCCTGTTGTAAATATAGAAAAAGAGTTAATCCTGTGGCAAGAAAACAGCAGTTCATATGTTCACATGACGATGTACGTATTATAAAAACAACATAACAAAAATGATTTTATATTACAGTGAACCTTTGAAATCAAATACCTACACCTGCTGTCTTACATAATGTATATTTTAAATATTACAACACATTTTCCTCCAAACAGTGACTTACATTTCTTTTTTTGAAATACTGTATCACTGACTGCTTTCCACAGGTGCCGTCTATATGATACACAGCCACATATATCATGCAGCTTTACATTAGCCAGTGCTAGTTCCCTATATAAATAGAGTTTTTCACCATCAGTCTGCACAACTTAGTTAATAATGCTTACACTTAGCTTTAGTGCGGTGGCAGCTTTTCACCAGTCACACATAACGACGACAGAGCAAGTCTGGAGAGGACATCCATAAGCCCAAGACAAGCAGTGTTGCCACGGAGATGGAAGAGCAAAGCAGCAGCAAGTTTTGAATATTACTGACCCAGCACTTGGAAAAAGGCAGTGCACAACAAGACGGAAAATGAATGCCTTTTAGTCTGAAAATCCTTTCACCCTCTCACATTCAGCAGATCAGATTAAGAGAGAGGTTTAAGAAGATTTTGACACGCACAAAAAACTTCTAAGCCATGGGAGGGGGTGAGTCGGGGAAGGTGGTAGGGAGCAGTTTGTAATTCAGTGGCTTCAGGCAATTCATCACAGAAATTGAGTTTCTAATGCAGCATCTTGTGAATCCCTTTTGCCCTGTCAACGTTTTAATACATTACATTGAGAATGTAAATCATGTTTGAATTTTGGCACCAACTACACAGCCCTTACTGCGTTCGCTGCACTGCACATGCTAGCCACACTATACCAGTGTGTGTGTGTGTGTGTGTGTGTGTGTGTGTGTGTGTGTGTGTGTGTGTGTGTGTGTGTGTGTGTGTGTGTGTGTGTGTGTGTGTGTGTGTGTGTGTGGGTGTGTGTGTGTGTGTGTGTGTGTAATTGCATTTATCACCTCTTTAGGACATTTTCTGGTACAAACACCGACCTTCTCAGGACCAGTAAGCCTCATATAGAGACCAAAATCTGGTCCTAATAAAGCACTTAATGTGTCGAAACAAAGAAGTGGTTAAGTTGGGTTTAGGTAAAGGGTTAGGGTTAAGCATGTAGTTGTTCAGGTTAAGGTAAGGGGCGAGATAATGGATTATGTCTATAAGCGTCCTCACTAGGACTTCTGTGCAAACATGAGAGTGTGGGATTATTTATTTGAAAGGGTCAATCTGAGGTACTTTTTAAAAGAAATGAATATATATTGATATAAATATATATGTGTGTGTATATATGCTTACACATATATATAAATATAAATATATATGTGTGTGCATATACACATACATATAAAGTCACACTATGCGAGTGTACATATACAGTATATACATACATATATGTATATATGTATATATAAATATATACATATACATAAATATATACATATATGTATATGTATATGTATATATAAATATATACATATACATATATATAGATATATATATACATATACATATATGCATACACAAATATTAAAGGATATGTGTATATATTATATATTATATATATATATATATGCACATATACATAAAAAAAAGTCTGTTTGTGAATGTAATAAGTCAGCAGTGACAAAACCATGAATCTGACATTTCGCTCATCACACAGCTTTGTTTGATGACTCATCAGCGCTGCCACTGCAGATAATCCCGCCGCGTAGAACTGCTGTGATGACACTGAACTGCCAGGAAGTTTTTGCTCTGTTCAGTCATCACACACTCATGAAAACTAATGACCTTCCCGTCAACCTTGGTTGGAGTCTTTTGTTTGGGGGGGCGATGCATCAGTAAATACCCAACTCATCTTAAGAAACTGAATATATCACCGATAAGTATGTTTGTTTAAGTGTATCATCGAAATAAAATTAATGGTTAATGGTTGTTGTCGCCTGAGAATAAGTCTTTTATACGAACTATAAGAAAGGGCCTTGCTCTACGAAGGCCACATGTCCTGCGCCACCATGTTTCTACAGCGGCCTAAACAGAAGGGCTTTTCATGTTTTTTAAGTGGATTCCTAAATGAAGAAGTGCATCCTTACCGGTTCGCAGAGTGAAGACCTCTGTCTGAGAGTGAAGTCCTCGGTTTCTTTACAATTCGCTGTCTCTCCAATAATTGTCAGTAATTCATAGACACTGGACTTTAAAAAAAAATACAGTTGCCACCAAGTAAATAATTAAACGATGCGGTCATAAACATGATCAAGATCAGTGGTGAACCAGTTCGTCCTTCAATCGGAAGGTCGTGGGTTTGATCTTCTCAAGTCTACGTGCCAGTCCAGAAATCTAACCATCCAGAATTGTTCACGACATGAGATTAAGGTTGCCACAGCGATCATCTGCCTCCATCTTGCCCATCGAATTAACGCAACATGACCACCATCGCATTTCGTCTAATGTAAATAATTGAGTTTGCCTTTTTTCACGTATCCATCGATATGAAAAGGCTTTTGTGTAGAAGATGTTTTAAACAGGAAAGAGTTTGGACCTTCATGTTGTTGACGTCAACGTCATGTACCTCTTCTAATATTTTACTTTATCAATCCATCCATTATCTTTACCCTAAGATGTTGTTGTCTTTAATGATCCAAAGTGCAAATAAAAAACATCACACTGGTTTAAACCTGCTGAACACGTGTCAGTGATTTCCAAACAACAAGACAACATATGCACCTCATTCTGCTTAAGAATACTCGGTGCATCAATTGCCCCATGTTTTTGTTAGCCCTCCATTTAAGATATTACTTGCTCCCGGTGTAATCCTATGGTATATCATATATTCTCAAGGAGATTCGGTTCATGAAGTGTGTTAGTCAACTGCAACAAATGTTAGGGATTAGCCACGCATCTGCTGTGCGTATGCCACATGATGCTCTCCAGAAATCTGGGGGTTTAGGGTTCAGACGTTCAGGCAAACATGAGAGGAGACGCTGCACGTTGTTTATCTTCAGCGGGGGAAGCAAAACTGGGCTCAATAATTGCGCTTTTAAGTAAAATGTCTAACCTTCAACGTCATTAGAATGTATGTTGCAGCAAAACTATTGTCCTTGTTCCTTAGATACTGGGATAAAAAAGACCATTTGAAAAAAGCTTTTCCATTTTGTCAATATCAGTAATTATATATCAAATGAGATAAATAGCTACATTAAATGGTTCAACAGTTCAGTACCAGAGATCAAATCAGTGTCAGCAGAATAGAACCTGGAGAAAGAGTATAAGATTAATGTGAGTTCACCCTCCAGATCAGTAGGAGGCGCTAAATAACATAGAAATGGCACTTTTCCATGATACAGTTCTAGCACTGATCAACTCTGTTTGTATCAGGCACATCATTTTCCATTACTTCATAGTAAACGTCCTTTTTTAAATTGTTTATCTCATTAATATAAACAGAAAAAAATGGCTTTATATCAAGAAATGTATAAAATGTCCATGTTTCGAAATATGAAGCAACGTTTTTTAATGTTTTGATCGACAATAGCTTCTGCAATTTAATAACATTAACAAATATTCAGCAACTGGCTGAGTAAAGATTATTCAAAAATCTTAATCCTAAAGTTCATGTTTTATAGAATATGAATGCAAAGTAAAGGAATTTTAAAATTCTGAATTATTTAAGATTTTAAATTTTAACAAAATTGAAATCGTAACCATTTAAAAAAATGGAGATTATGTGATTAGCCACAATTACAGCCGATTAATGCTTCCACCTGACTTCCACCTGACTACCCTCCATCTCTGAAATTTTTAAACGGATCAGACATAGCAGCAACTCAACAGCTGGGATTGAGTGAGAGAAAACATGACACTACTGTACTGTCACTAATATCACTCTCACCAAAGCCTGCTTTGTTAAACTTCAGTCTCATACACTCACAATTAAACTTAAGCACATTTTGAAGTCAGACATTCTTCATAATACTTTCTTACTTTGCTGCCAATTGTGAAAATACAGCGCTACAAGTACGTCTTCCATGGTGGAGGTTGGCACTCATGCTGCTCCACAAGGTAAAGTGCACAATGAGCACATTTTCTTCAAATATGGCACTATCATTTTCTGAGTGGGGGATCATAATATTCAAATCCGTATTTAACCTTTCAAGGCAGAAGGATTATGCAGCAAAGTCTCCATTCCAAGCGCTTTCCTCGCCCCCTACTCCCCTGCTATAATAATGATCATTATCATCATTGTGCGAAAAGAGGATTATCATATCGTTATATAAACCTAGGAACACCCCGACTATTATAAAGTAATTTCACTCTCATCGCTGGACTGCTACTGTGTATGACAGTCAGCTGAGCTGTCACAGGTGACCATGGCAGTCCTCCATCATTCTCTGAGCTGCCAGAGTCTGCAGTGAAGAATAGAGACGGAGCAGTGTCTCATTTCAACCGCAAAATGGAGGAGATTAAGAGGCTGAAATTATTATTGTCGAAAGCGCGGCGACCAAAGGAACTTCCATAATTCTTGCAACAACTCTTTGAACACTGGGAGATAGTAAATGAAAACGAGCCAGTTAAGAAGAATAGAAGTAATACCCCATAAAGCCAATGTAGCGGGCGTCACTATTAAACTTAATGATCTGTATCAACATTTACTTTGTCTCATTATTGCCAAAATACAAAGGGATCCAATTGCTGCAGTTTCTGTTACATACATTTTGCAGCGACAGCCCATCAGTAATTGAATTTTTCAACAATGAATACAGGAAGTGTAAAAACACATCTTTAGATTTTAATATTGTCACCACAGCAAACTGGACATTTTAACATGGACATTACAGACAACAAGCTGCTAGAGAAAAATATTTGCGTATTTGAGACGACAGTAGCAATGAAAAGATTGAATCACTGACATTTTGCCTACAAATCTATTAAGTTACTTCGGCCCCCTTTACACCTGGCATTAAAAATGCATTTTCTGTGATCAGATAGCGCTTCACCACATGTATTTACACCTGCACTGACATGGGTCTCTGGTGTCCACATCAAGATCTGACTGCAATCTGATCACAGAAAATGCATTTTTATACCACATGTAAAGGAGGCCCTACAGTTAAGCATGACACAATATGAAAGCTCCATCCTGACCAAAGTAATTCCATTTCAGGCTCTGATTGTGATACCTTTTTAAAGCGGAAAACAACACTCTTTAATGAGATGATTGTAAATCGTGAGGTCTTGTAATGACTGAAAACATTAGGCTCCATCTTGGTGGTTTAGTGGCTAGCACTGTTGCCTCACAGCATGAAGGTCTGGTGACCTGTCCCCGCCTTTCGCCTATATCAGATGGGATTGGCTCTAGCTCTTCCTTTTGGTTAATTAAAGTTTGACATCATCATCATATATTCATCAAGCAAAACCATTTTTTATTCCACTAACTTTTTTCTTCTACTCTAAACTGTTTACTGAAACTGATGAATTGATTTGCTTTGCTAGCGTTTAGCTCAAACACTACACAGTCCAAACAGTGTTCTTAAATGAGGTTGTTTGTATACTCTCTACAGTATTTTATTGTATGTTTTATTGTTTGTTCTTAGCTCTATTAGGTTTTTGTTTTATTTATCTCTGATGTACAGCACTTTGTTTCAGCCGTTTATGAAGTGCTTTATAAATAAAGTTGGATTGGATTCGCCCCTTTGCCGATGTCGGGCATTTTTTTTTACAAAACAATGGCTATATTATTATATAATTATTAACCTCAAGTATTTTTGTGTTGTTCCCAGAACGCTCCAGAAACCGTTAGCTGGGTAGCCACACTGCATAAAGTTCACCGGCTCTGCTCACAGGCTAGTAGCCTATGACAGGCTAATGCTACCCATACTGCTAGCTAACTATGACAAGCGGTTTTAACATTAATCGGTAGTATGTGGGCATAAGTGTACCCAACAATGGCGAACACCATGACTTTAGCAATATTAGCAGCTCTTGCTGTGCGGTTAGCCATATGACAAACTCTGCTAACTTCTAATAGCCACATACAGCACCAAAGCAGGCAAGTGTGAATCCACCATTATCATGACAGACAAACCTAGCCTTACCCACATGGCACTTGTGTGTAATGAATATTTATAAGTATCAGCATTGATTATTCCTAAAAGAAATACTCATTTCTAATTACAACCAGCTCTCATCAGGTGTAAAATTGTGTAAGTATTGTTCATCGTCCTGCTTGGATGAAGAAGTTAAAGGTCAGGTCTGATGGGCCAGTTCCACTTCTTCTCAGGCGATCCGGTCTAAAACTACTTTTATCTATTCTTTATTGCCACTGTTTTACAACTGCAGCACTGTCTCCTCTGAAAGGGACACTAGCACCATGTTGTGGATGAAGTCAGCACTACTGGACGTTGATTACAAAACACTGTAAATTGCTTGTGACAAACATACAGCCTCCGTACTCAAAGAGTTCTTTCATTTCACTTTTCCCCCCCATCTAATTAGTTACACTGTGCCACATTCTGTCATTCTGGAACTCAATAGCGAGGTCAGTTCTGTCATTTTCATGGAACCCCCCCTCCCCCTCCATGTTTCTGCATCTCAGTAGGTACAGTCTTAAACATATGGACTCTTTTAATTAAATCATACCTTGACTCAGTCCTTCTCAGTCTTACTGACAGCAAGGTCATTAAACTATTAAAAGGAGTCACAGGCAAAATTGTTGTGAGCAGATTGAGGCAGGAAAGGTTAATTAAACGGCCATTGCTTCTCCTAACCTCAAGCAAAGCAGCATTCTTCTATCCCCACAGGCCAATGTGAGAGAATGTGGCTTTTTTTTTCTCTCTCCTTGCTGCACAAGCTGTGTTCGCGGTTATTTCTTTTCAGTGCAAAAGCGAAAAAAAAAATGTTTTCTTCTTTTTAAAAAAAAAAAAAAATGTTTCCGCTCACAATGCTGATATAAAAGTGCGACCTCTTTCTGTGAACCCTGAAATACAGTAAAACTAAGGAAACAAAAGCAGTGAGATAGCACCTCTCAATTCAATGTGGTTAAGGACAAATCATTTTTAGAGTGCTTCAGACGTAATTCTAAAACATTCACACACACACACACACACACACACTATATGAGCTTCTCATTAGTCTGCAAAAAGGAACAAGGCTCGCCATCATAAATCTTATTTCAAATAATTAGCTTTTAGTTCAGCAGCTCTGTGTATATATGAGGAAATTGGTCTTATTTATTTCCACTGTGGTTTGTCCTTGCAAAAATACTGTTAAAATAAAAACAACCAGCAAGTTAAACAGTTGACCGACTGCCTCCCATATGAAATCATCAGCTTTGGGATTTGAAGAGTTGTGGTTCCTGAAGACATTTCACACTGAATATATGAACATCACCTGCAATCAAATACTACTGTGAGATACAACAATGTGCATTCCTCTTCAAGCAGCCAATCACTGAAAAAATGTAATCTCCACATTCTTCCTCTGCACCCTGCGACTTCACCTTCCTGGCACTGTTAAGATGTTTGTGGTAGATTAGAGGCAAGATGGGATCTGTATTGTGGCTACAATCACGGCCCTCTATTATAACCACCTTTGCATCAGACAATACAGCATTTGAACTGTAGACAACTTTGATGGCTTTTACAACAGCTGGAAGTGATACTTTACAGACCTGGAGAATTTTATCTTTTCCTTTTCTGTGGCCGGAATTCAACAACAATCACTCAGTGTTTTGTCTGCGGGTTATCTTCAAAAGCTAATTTCAAATTTGTGATAATCTGCACTACTAAAAATAACTAAACTGGCTAACTTCTAATTTACATGTAAACTAAGTAACTTGTGGTGGCTGTAGGATATTTTAAAGGTCTGACAATAGTTAAAGGTGCCATATGTCAGAATGTGGCCAAAAAACAGTTAATGCATTCAAATTCAAAATACCAAGGTCTTTTAGGTTTCGTTTTCTGACGTAACTGGCAACCCGTGGTTGCTCTGCAGCTGAGACTCCGCTGACTGGAATGATTGGTAGACAGCGGTAGGTGGCGCCACATGCCAAAACATGAGTTCAAAACATAAACATGATTTGTAGTCTGCAAAATATTTTTTTTAATGCAAATATTTTGGCTGTACTGTTGTTGTTGGTGAGTTCAGTTTGTTATATGAACATTATTCCTGAGTCTCTGTGACATATTAGGAGGATTTTATGGCCAGTTGCTTTAGATTTATTACATAATGCACCTTTAAAGGTTCTATTTTTGGGTTCTGCAGCATTACTTTATGCTAGCATCATGAGCATGCTAACCTGCAATGATATTGCTAACATACAGACAATTAACAAGTATTGTTTTATTTTTTGTCATCTTGACAGGAAGTTACTTCAACAGCTCAATCTTTTTTTCAGGTGGAACTTGGTATAATAGTTTGAGAACCACTGGTCTGGTATTTCTACTGAGGTGAACAGCGTAGTTTCCTACCAAAGAGCGGTACATTGGTTACTACTGCTAACAGTTTCAAAGTACTTCTTTTATACCACAAATCAAGTTTTTTTCACATATACAGCATTTCTTTTGAAGTATCATATAGTGTTTATCACACGAGTGGACACAGTTAGCTTTAGCTAGCTTCACTGAACCACTAACAGTTTAGACAAATCTGTGGAGCCAGAACATTTTTGGCTATTTTCTTTTGTACCATAAAGTTTACTTATCATATACTTTATATAGTATATTGTGATATTTAGCCGTTTAATGAAATAAGTATCATCTTTTTTGGCTTAAGTGAAGCTGTGCAGCTATTTTAGGAAAACGGTCCCAGGTGAGGTGTTAGAGCTTGTGCCTGTGTAATTATAAAGGATGAAAGTGCTGCACTCAATTATGGGATGCAGTACATTGTTTAAGGCACAATGTGGTAATCTAGCATGGCTATGCTCAGAAGATGAAGTTAGCATGCGGGCCTCATCTTTTGTGTGCACATGGCATGCAAGGCATGATCAATGAATTACTTCATCAGGTGGAGGTGCCAAGTGGGCAAAGAGCTGCTGCGGCACACAGGAGGAGGTGCAGGTACAGTCAGGGGTTTGCGGAGCATCGGGCCAAAATGTACTTGATCTAAAATAAAATTCCAGGGCAAAATATAATGTAATAAAAGCTGCATTAAGCAGGTTCTTAATGCTGCGTTGTCATGGTTCAGAATGAATGGATTTTAGTAAAAAAAGGCCTTAAAAAATAAAATCCCATCTGCAGATCTAAGAATGACTGGACTGCATCATAGATGTCATTTCATAATATTAATATTCATTCATGGACTTTGTACCGTTGCAACGATGACATCGAACACTACAACAACACAACAGACAGGCTACAATGGAGGACATCCAGCAGCTCAGTACCATTTTGCTGAGATACCTTAAGAGAAGGATGCCAAGAATGAAACAGTTGCGGCTGGTTATTTTGGTACTATTCCTCGTGGAAACTCAAAAGAAACATGTACCATACTGTACCAAACTGAACTGTTCCACTTGGTGGAAACACAGCTCTAGATGGCAGCGATTCACCTCAGACGTTATCCACCAATTTCACTTTTATGATGAAAAGAGCCGACAAAGAGAAGAGTTGCCTGACATATTAGTACATGTGTATGTGTGACGTCAGCTACCAGAGCTCTATAAAACAACTAAAGGAAAACTTCCATCCTCTCCTTACTGCAACATCACTGAAACAAAGGCTATGGGGGAAGTTTAAGAGGCGATATAAGCTGTCGCTAAGTTTCCAGAAAAGTTGTGAAGAAGAAGCAGGCAGTTCACTTTGCTGCTCGTAATTACAGCCAACAAAACCTGCCATCCATCTTTCTTTGCCAATGGTCAAAACAAAATTGCCCTCATTGCTGCTGTGGCATTACCTATGCAGATCTTTATCAGGAAGGCCAGTGACTCTATTGTGACTATTTTGCTGGTCTTACAATGGATTTCTGTGCACCCATGCTTCCAGGAGATTGGCTGAAATTATATTCTCTTCATGCTTGGCTAGGTTGCAGCTTAGAAACAAGCTGCTTATGGAAGCCAGGGGGAGATTGCTGATAATAGGAGCTTCACATCCAGTTGACCTTTTTCCTTTTCCTTCGCTATAGCTCAATTGCAGTGACAGGAGAAAAGGAAACAATCTGTGTCGGAGACGACACACACAACACCGCAGCATCTAAACCAAGGCCTTGGCACTGAACGGCAAAGTCCCGGCTCCTTGCAACCAACACCGTGATTTCCACCGGGCCTAACAGGGATTGCCCGAGCTTACTCATTATTAATGTCTGTCAATGTCCACGTCTCTTTGCATCTTGTTGTCTGTAACTGGGATTCCAGACCATCAGGTCTCAGATCTGTAGTTGGCCACAGGCGCTTTGCCACAAGGGAGGAAAACATCTGAAAATCCTCAAATGTATCTGCTCTTTGTACAACATATAAATACAACTTTACAGGCAGATTTACACTCTGGAAATCTGTACTTTAAATTGGAGACATGTTCCAGTGTTTCCCTCAGATCTGTTCCCAGAAACAATCAGACAGAAAGTTATTCTGTTCAAACTTCACCGTGAAACTTTTAGAATCTGACCATTGATCGGTATGTGACACTAAAGCATGGTCACAACAAGACTTAAGGGTACACACACAAAGCATTTATGGATGAGATGGAGACAGTTCCACTTTGTTAACAAGAAATGTCCATACAGCACAAGGGTGTGATTATGTATCATTTCATTGCTTTTTTATTTTTTTTGACAGGAATTGCGATAGGATTCACAATATAAGGGAATGGTGATTTATTTATTTTTTTACTCATTTTCATTCGAAAAACATTTAAAGGTCACATAGAGTGGTCCTGTTGCACATATATGTGAGTTATGGACGTCTACTTACATATATTAAGTTGTTTTTATGGTCAAAATCCTCCTAGTTGATGTAAACGAGCCGATTGAAATCTGTCCTTTTCGAAGCGCTTGTCAGTCGCGCTATTTTTAGCCATGAATCTCGCCCGAGAAGACAGAGTGTGTTGTGATTGGCCAGCCAGTGTTGAGCCTTCCCACCTGTGTTGTGATTGGCCAGGTATCTGGAAGTGACGTAATCTATCACGTCAGCTCTCAGAAGCGCAGCTCCCTCTCTGGAGCGGTGGATGTATTGCTACTCATTATCAAAACATTGTTTTAACAGTGTTTAAAAATAGCTTCTTCACGACTCCCCGCCACAGTCCCTTTATGACTTTAAACCGGAGTCACACCCAGAGTCAGAAGACACTGTTGCTCGTGAAACACCTCCACAACGGACGTTATTCTTCTTCTGCGGTTCAATGTACGCAACCGGATGTGCCCGGACTATCGCCCGGAGCAGGACGATCGGTTGTTCAGGAGAACCGCTGCTTACGTAACGTTAACGGGATTTTCAGTGATCTCGTTGAGCCCCGAGATTACAATAAAACACAACTTTCTCAGCAATGGCTGAACTGTTTGTTTCGAACCGCCAGGCTTCATAAACAAGGTAATGACGCAGATACACACCAAAAAAAACAGCGACAATAGGAACTTCCGGTCTAGTTCCGCTTTAAAAGGATTATTGTCTGATATTTGTGCAGATCTGTAAGAAACAAACATGTTCTCAAAACTAATACATCTAAAATGATATTTTGATTATTGCAGTAGGCTATATTGTGATTTCAATATAATTTAGTTGAATTATTCAGCCCTAATTATGTGAATGTCTCACATAACAAATCCAAATAATATATAATGTAAATGTAATATATTGTAGGTGCATAAGTTTCTGCATGTGTGACCTTGGTTATAATGCTCTGCTGCTGTAGGAAAGCGCGTTCGCAAGATGCGTAATGTCGCGCATTCCCTCCCCGCGTTTTAAAAAAAAGAAATGTATACATGAATGCATACTTTTTGCAAACTCTATGGACAACATTTAATACCTCATGAAATCACAATTTCAAGACTTTTTAATACTTTTTAAGGGCCTTAATTTTCCCCAAAATTGATTTATCAATCTTTAATACTTTTTAAGACTCCACTGATAAAAGATCTTTATGATCTGTAATAGTGAGTAACTGTCAATAAATAAATGCTATTACTTGTATTGGCAGCCATTAGAAACGGCTCAAATTACATCACATTAAATCAGAGCATTCACATATTAATAACACATAACAATATTGCACAACAGTACGAAGAACACACCTGCAACATGGGACAAATACACAACCAAAGAGTAACTAAACCCATAAACCATGGTTTGTATGGTTATCAAGTAATATTATTCACTGATCCAGGTCCAACTCTTGGTAATTTTGTGTAAAGTATTCAAATTACATATTTTGTGTTAAAAAAATGGGTGTATGTACTGCGATAAATAAACACCTTCCATTACATTTGAATTTTCCTATTAGCTGGCTCTTACCGTGACATCGTCACTTTCCCGGTTCTACGTCGCCAACCGTCCTCCTCTAGCCACACCCCCCAGCAACACAGGAGTGTGTCTATATCAGGCAGATGCCTACGGTGGCCCTGAAGTACAAATCACAACAAAAGAGAAACAACATTAACAAGAGGAAAATTATGGTGCAGTTAACTTAATCGAGCTGGGATTTGAACGGGTGACCTTGCTGTGAGGCAACAATGCAAGGCACTGTGTCACTGTGTGGCCTTTTATTAGCGGCTGTTTTATCAATTTGAAGCGTTAGTACATGTACTTGTACAATAAAAGAACAGACATTTTAGATTCCTGTCTCTAATCTGATATGTTTTTCACAGGCATTAACTAGATTTCCTGTTGATTTTTAGCTTCTTCCGTCTTCCTCTATCTCTGCCTGATTTTGACACAAAACTCTGCGCGAGTTTAACTGATGAAGTCTCACATTTTTCCATCCTTGCAGATAAAAAAAGAAAGGAAAAAAACAAGAATAAAAGTGATTCAGGAGATAGACCAGGCCCTCATGGTGTGGGACAGTGGTTGCAGGGGATATGTATATCTCCAGATAAAGCCTTGTGTTTGAGAAACAGTATTTACCAGGCCTTTTTAGATATGCATCAGCTGTGAAGCCATGAGTCCAGCCTTCATTATACTGTGTGAATCTTCCCTCATTTAGCAGGGGGATAGCATCTTTTCTTCCACCTCCATATGCCCGTATCCACACTCCCATTCGCTCCGCACATGCTGCCGTCGATGGTGGCAATATAGCTGGAAACAAACGTCTTTGTTAGGGCTTTTCTGTGAGACCTCCCAGTCGCTTTTTAACAAACCTCGAAAGAGAATGGAGAATGTTGGCCGCTCAAAAAAGACGACAAAGTCCACTGACTGATAACAGGACACAGTCCTTTCATAAGTTATTAGAGAAAAAGTTGACACGGCATAAACATGGAGTCATATCCTTTTAAAGTAGACGTATTATACCCTATTTCCCCTAACTTTAGCTAGTTCCCTGGTGTCCTAATGAACATGTCTGTGACATGCTTTGGTCAAAATACCTTAAGGATGAAGCACCACAGCAGTTCAATCACTCTGCCAAAACAGCCCTGTTCAGAACGCTCGCTTTTGAGTGCCTGTCTCTTTAAATGCAAATGAGACACAGGCAACTACATCAGCGTCACTGAGGCTCCGGTAGCTAACAGCAGTTAACATTTGGAAAAGCCATCATTTGCCGACTCAAGGCGGCACATTGACGTCAAATATAAAATGTAAATCCTCTGAGGCTGGAAGTTTGTGTAGAACTCTGTGCTGCGCTGTGCAGCCAAGAATAGAACACTTCGCCGACTTCCACTCTTCCAGATACTATTGCCCTCACCTGCACTCTCGTGTTTTTTAGGGACAAAGCGGAGCTCCGCGAAACAACAATTCCAGGTATGTCTTATTGTGATGTAGCAATGAGTGCGGAAGTCAACAGCGCGTGTTTTATCTCCTGTACTTAGACTGAGGCAGACCACAAAAACATGAGTGAGTCACCTTTGTTCACACTTTGAGTACCAGATATAAGTATTATATGATTAAAAAGTTGATTTTGCATAATATGTCTCCTTTAAAATCTATAACACAGCAAATAATGAGCTGTTGACTTGAAGAGTTATCACAAATCTCAAATTGCAATATTCAAATCAAAAAATGTTCTTCCCCTTGAATCTGCAACAAGATTTCAATCTTCACACTCTCAAGTTTTCACACTCTGACTAAACACTGAGAAATGTGTGATGTTCCTGCCGATGACTCCTGTGCTTACATTCCTGCCAGGGTTGCCAGGTCTGCGAGACAAAACTAAAACCCCAACAACCAAATCAAAACAAGGTCAAAACAAAAGCCCCCAAAACCAGAACTTCAAATATACAGCTCATGGTGACAAACTTCAAAGTAGTTCTACTTGAAAGCTTGAAGATACGGTTGGAAAACAGAAAATCCAAGTCCAAGCCCCTTTCTTCAGACCCCAAAACAACTGTTGGTGACATCAGCAACAACCTCCAGAGAGTGTGGATCCAAATGCACAAGGCAGAGGCAGACATCTCAGTTCAAACAAAAAGAGTTTATTCAAACAAAGCAAAGTCTTACTCTCGGTCAGGTAATACATCCAAAAGGTGGACATGATGTGCAGGACGAGGAAACAAGACAAAGGGAGGAGAGGCATATTTAAAGGAGCATGAAGTGCTCAACACCAGATGCAGACAATCAGGAAATCAACGAGACCGGAACAGGAAGACAGAAAACCCCCTCACCAAAATAAAACCAGGAGTGCACATAAACTAAACTAAGTGATGCAGTCTTGATAAAAAATGACAAAAATTCTGAGATTAACTTTTTACCAAAGTGATGGAAAGGCTGCGGTGAAAGCCTGGAAGAGCATCACAGCAGAAGAATGCAAAAGTTTGGTGATGTCATTGAGTCACAGGCTTGATGCACTTATTGAAAGCAAAGATTTGTAACTAAATATTAAGTCTTATTCACGTAAATCCCTTTTCAAGTCTATCTGTTCCAATACCTTTGCACACCTAAAGGTGTGTATCAGATCCAGATGTAAATACCTGGAAATAAAAGCTGAAATGCTGATCTCTTGTGATCAGGTTTGGCCTCACTGTTCCAATTCTTTTGGACTGTATATAGTCCTCGTCCTGGTCTACATTAACACTGGTCCATTCCATCCTCCATAGAGCAGTATAAAAGACGGATGATATATGAAAAGTAAAGATTAAAACAATTTCAATAAGTCATTCAGAACATTCACACATGCATTGTGTCACATTACACTGTGAACTTGAAGCCTTGAAACGATGATTTAATGAAATCACAAAATAATATTCACATTGAAGAGACTGAAGAGTCACAGCGCTTGTTGACGATGATTCAAAGAACTGTCCTCGTACGTTCTATTTCTTGGAAATGTTTGGTTTATCTATTCAAATGATATATGAGGTGTTAAAAAGGATGCACACATCTGCTTATATTGGGAAATGGGTGGCGTCGACTTTCGACAAGACACTTAACCTGCTGCTCCTGAAGGTGTGTGAATGGGTATTATGTAATATTTTTGTTAAAATGCAATGTAAATTCACTGTAGAAACCTGTTATATTATATATTAAATATTCTACTATGATCAAAGTTACTTGTTTAACAGTTGTCGTCCTCGTCTTTATGTCATATATGGGGACAGAAAAAACAACCTTGGACCTGGCAACCCTATTGTCCCTACTATTCTCCCTTTATAGCCACATATAATAAACGGTCGCATTTCCCTCTTTACTGCTATTCTTATTCTTATCTTCTACCACTTTATCCTCCACAGGAGGGTCAGAAGGGGGCGCTGTGTCAATCGCAGCTGACACAGGGAAATAGGTGGGGTACACGCTGGACAGGTTGCCAGTCAATTTAGAGTGTTCAATTGACCTAATCCTTAAATATGCATGTTTTTGGACTGTGGGAGGAAACTACTATAAACTACTACTATACTACTATGAAACTACTATAATGATTATTATTATTACTTTATTAATGACACAAAAGAACAGTATAATAGAGAGAGTACCCTTAGAAAAAATGAGTTTATTCAAGTGTACTACAAGTATACTTATTTTATACTAAAACTGAGACAGTCTACTTGACGTTTCCTTTTTATATACTTAAGAATAGTATAGTGAATTATACTTGGCTTTTACTGAAAAGTATAAACAGAAGTCTAAGACTAAGTACATTAATACTGAGACTTACACTTATGCTTTAATACTAAAGCTTATACTTGTACTTTAGTATACTTTTTACTTCTTTCTGCCACAAAGTACTAATACTTAGTATATCTTGATCCAAGTAAAGAATAAGGCATTGACTCGTGCTTACATTTAATTTAGCAGAATAAAAATGTTTTAAAGAAGTGAAAAGTATACTAAAGTACAAGTATAAGATTATGTATTAAAGTATATGTGTACGTCTTAGTATTAATGTACTTAGTCTTAGACTTTTGTTGGTACTTTTCAGTATAAGCCACGTTCTTCAGTATATAAAATATAGTATATAAAAAGTAAACTTCAAGTATACTGCCTCGGTTTTAGTATAAAATAAGTATACTCGTAGTACACTTAAATAAACTACATTTTGCTAAGGGACAATTTAAATAAGGGATTAAATACCTTCATACAGGTACTTTCATGTGAACGTGTTGTTATTCTGTGTATTTTACCACTTATACATATACACATATTTGAGATTGCAGCGTATGATGCGTTTCTGTCATGACGGACAAGTCTTTCTCTGATTGTGAAAACAACCTTTTGTGCGTACACACAATACGTAATAAAAAAAATGTTTCCTCGCTTGTTTTCTTTATTTTAATCTTCAAACCTAGAATGTCTAAGTTATGAGTCGACGACACACACACACACACACACACACACACACACACACACACACACACACACACACGGTGATATATTTGCTTGTGGAGGCAGACGACACCCTCTCATTGGTGCACTCTGCTGCTCTCCCGGTGACACTCTATTGACATTTTTCCCTGGAGAACACAAGGCCCTGGAAGCATAAACATTGGCTTGCCAGGCGTGCGGCGCGCGCTGATGTGGAGATGGGACCCCCGCTCTCCTATCAGATCTCCGTCATATTTCTCCGGCTGACTAGACTAAGCACGAGTCAGAGGTATGAGCCGATAAAGGGTGTCTTTCACACAGCAACAACACGTACCAGTGTGCTTATCACCTCAGCGCCTAACATGCAATCACAAGGAGGACAGGGGGAAGATTGTTACATTTGGCGATTTGTTTTTTTTCCTCTCTCTCTCTCTCTCTCTCTCTCTCTCTCTCTCTCTCTCTCTCTCTCTTCTTCATCTTTTTTTTTCTGATAAAGGGTGTGGAATCCGAGAAGGAAAACACGGCATGAGCTGCTGCTGCTGAGGCAGGCCTACATCTGTGCCCTTATGTCTTAATGTAAATAAAACTGCTTTGTTGTGCGGCAACTGGAATAAATAAGGGGAGGTGCGACGCAGAAAATGAGATGCATAACAGAGCATTGTAAGGATACAGCATTAGTACTTTTTTATTTTATTTTTTTTTCTATTAAAACATGGAAATTGAGTTTAATCCAAAAAGTTCTGACACAATTTTATTATAAAATGTATTTTTCTTCCTGCTTTTTAAAACCGAGATTTTTTTGATTTTTTTTTTAATTTTTAATATTTCAAAACCTGAAAAATACCATCATAAGACAAACCCAGGATGTTTTAAAGCCAGTGAAACCTGAACAACCGTGAACGTCAACTATAATTTATTTATTCTCTTTAGTTTGTGCTTTTTTTTTTATTATTTCAAAACATGGGAGGTTTTTACCAATTGAATCCTTGCCCATTGTGAGCAATAGTAAACTCTTGGTTTATAGTTTCAAGGCTTAAATTTAAATGCGTTGTTAAAACTTCAGTTATTATGAGACATTTGGAGTGTGAAAATGAACCCTAAAAACCACATCACTCCTTCACGTTCATTGCATTACAATTATTTCTTATATTGAGTCATTTAAATTGTGATTTCTATATTTTCATTTACAATTTAACTGCCTTTTAAAGCAGATTAGATTCAAAATCAGCATTTTTAATCATGTAGATGATGTAAGTTTTTACCCATTGAAGCCTGAATCCAGATCCAGTTTCTGGACTATAATGAATTCCACTTTAAGGGTCAGAATGACCCATATTCATCACATGACACATGAATACATTTGATTTTAAATAGAGCAAAGTATTTTTAAAAATATATATATATAAGCATCTATTCTACAAGCTATGAGGTTTCAGTATAAAAGCCACAGAGGCTCAGACTTGCCTTTATTCCTTTAGCAATTAAAATTTTGTTGTTTAAAAAAAAAAAAAAAATTAAAGGTAAACATTTCAGCACTTTTTTTTCCCTCCAACATGAAACAACGCTGTGTTGCACGGCCAGTAATAATATATTCATCCCAAGGTAAACATTCCTGGCATGTCCTTTCCAAACAACGGCGGTTGAACAAAAATGAAAGTGATCATTTCTCCCCCTTTGAGAATTCTCCTCTTTAATTCCCGACAGTAAACTAGTGGCTGTTACGGGGCGTTAAGTAGGATTTAAAACTTGTCAGACAAGACATGTTTGAAATTGCTTTAAATAAGTGCACTGTGTTGCTGTCAACCACAGGCTTAGAGGAAAATATCCCCACAATTGAAGCACTCATCTGAGCTCAGAGAGCTCCGTGGCCCCAGCAACTGCCTCCACCACTGCTGAAGCCCTGTGAGCCAGCACCCCCTGCTGGACAAACCACACACTGCCAGCTGTTGACATCATATTATTTGCTCTTTTCCCCTGCATGCATACAGTAAATCTTCATATTTAAAAATCACAAAGTTATGATATAATACATGATCATGTATTCAAGGTCAAAATGACAATTTTCCATCTTCTCCAGCTCTATACAAGGCTCCATTCACTGTGTTTGATATCTTTATAGTACTGAAATGACACATTAGTACATTTTACATTGAGAGTCATTTTGATAGTCATAAAAAGGCATTTTTAAGAGTTTAAAACATTAAAACATGTTATCAGGAGCCACAACCAGGATATTTTACCCATTGAAACCTGGATGTACAGTATGTCTACACTAGTTTCTTTTCTTTCATTCCATTTATGAGACTTATTCAACATTTCCTTCTTCTTCTGTGTCTATATTGAATTGAAACCACACAGCATTAGAGCTTGTGATAGTGAGAGTCATGTAGATGATGAATGATGTCATTAATAAACAAAATTACATAGAAAATATAGAAAATTTTATCAGATGTCAAATTCAAGAGTTTTTTTCTTTTTCAAGGTTTTTGTCCATTCACGTGTCAAATCCAGATTCAGTTTCTGTGCTAATATGCATTTCATTATTTCATAATGCTTCAGGGTCTATATTGCAATAAAATGATGCAGCTGATTTATGCAAATATGTTAGTGGATTTTTTTTACAATTTTAAGACATAAGAACTGTCATCAAATCTACTCCAGATTCAGATTATGTGCCAATTTATTTTTCTCCCCTGTTAAAACTCCAGTTAAGTCTTCTCCAGCTGTGCACGAGGCTCCATTATTGTTTTACAGAGATACAACAGCAGCATTTGTTCTCTACCGAGAGTCACTTATAAAAAAAAGGGATTCATGCAGTTTCTCATTGACACGTTCTTCTCTTTTTTTGCTCTTGCTTTTTATCGCAGATTAGAATGGAAAATTATTATTAGCAGCTTTTCCACAGAAAAGCGGAAAAACCGTGCGTCCGTGTTATTTTTTCATATTTTAAAAAACCCCAGGAAGTTCCCACGTCCTGTGGACTGATCCAAAAAAAACATGTGTCTAAAACATGTGTTTAAAAAGAAGAATATTACAATGCACTGCCTTTAATCACAGTGTGACGAGAGCGAGTTGTCCAAAAAAAAGTGCTTTATAAATACGCAATATTTTATTTTATTATTAAGTACGTTGATATAAATAAGAGAATACTTTGTTTCTCTAAAAAGACATGAACTACTGAAATGAAACACAGAAATATAGAATAATCAAGTTCCTGATGTTGAAACTAGGGATGTGAATCTTTGGGTGGCTCACGATTCAATTCCGATTCTTAGGGTCACGATTCGATTCAAAATCGATTCTAAATCGATTCTCGATTCCACTGATTCTCAATTCAAAAATTGATACAATGCATAGGGTGTTTTTTGTATTATGGCATCAAAACAATACAGTTTGTATAAGATAATGTGATAATGTGATCACAAAAAGGCAAAATTAACATTTATTCATTCAAAACAAATAAAAACTTACTTACTGTACAAAAAACTACTTAAATCAACTTAAAATAAATAAAAGCTTAGGCTAGCTGCCTTTTCTCCCAGAAGTTACAAAAATAAACTTTACACAAATAACAAACTGGTGTTTTGTGTGGTTTTTCAAAATAGAAACTTTAAAAAAAAAATCTATTTTTGAAGTTTATGAATCGATTCAGAATCGTGGATGATTAGAATCACGATTCCTATGTGAATCGATTTTTTCCCCCACCCCTAGTTGAAACTAATTTATTTTGAAAAGCATTTCATCGTTTCCCAAACCACAAGCTCAATAAATTCTGAAGAATATAAAAAAAAACTACAATTATAAACTTGTAAATCTTCTTCAGTGTATCTACCACCCCTGTGCTGCTGGTGTATACACACAAACGCTCCCTCAGTCTGCATCATTTCTGTTCACAAAGACCAAACAGAGGCAGAATAATAACATCAACAAGTTACATACTGCAGCTTTAAATCCTTGTCGTTTTTTAAATGAGCCGCATAATCTGACGAAACAGGAAGACACACACACACACATGCCAACACAACCAGCTTCCTGTACGAGTGCGACAACTTTCTGGTCGTCGCTGGTGTTTTCCAGATGAGAAACCAAAGAGGCAGAGAAAAGAGCGAGAGAGGGTTTTGTGTGATTTGAGGGACTGAGCATCTGCAGCACCTTGTCCTGTGATCTGGCACACTCTCCTGCCAAGATGAGTCTTTATCGTACAAAAGGGATTAGATAGCCCTGTGTAAGTGCCTTCAAGTTATTAGCACCTTCTTATACAAAGTATAACAGCAAACCCAAAGACATTGATTGCAGGGAACAGTTCAAATATGATTTCCTTATAGCTATTAATATGTATGCCTTAAATAGAAGCACACCGCTAAGCAGCTTATGATATTATGAAAAGAATGTTCCCTCAGGGGCATAATATGCCAGCAGTGACAGTAAGGAGAGATTGGTATTTACCCAGATTGGCTGTACTTACGTCAAGCATTCTCAGAGCTTGTGGGAGGGAAGATGGGGCAGTGGCAACAGCTTCGCTTTTTTTTCTCGATAAGCACTTACCGTCGTGAATAAAAAGACAAGCATGAAAGTGAGGTTTAGCCTCTTTAAAGATTCCCCCGACCAAATGTAGAGGCAGATAGGGCAGGTGCCTTTGGTTCCGGACGTGATTAGCTGTCTGTGGCGCACTGTTCCCACAGAAATGAGACACAGCAGAGACATTGTCCAAGCTTGTCCAGGTGGGGGACCTGTCATCCCAAAACCAGAGCTTAGCAGTGCAGCGCTCGGAGCGAAAGATTAGGACCCAGGAATACTGATTTTTTTTTTTCCCCTTCTTTCTTTTTTTCAATGAATGCTTAATTCAACATTTTTTTTTCTCCTTCTGTTTTCAGCGTTCCATCTCTCTACATGATCCATCCTTACCTCTATGTTACATTCAACGTCCCCACCTTCGTCTCCCATGTCTCGTGTCAGCTTGCCATGCTTGTGTGTCACACGGATATTTTAAGGTGCTAATGTCGCTGCGACAGTTTACGCCTGCTGTGCAGCGGTGAACGGCCTCTTTCTTTGCTGCTTTGTGAGTGTTTTTGTAACGACCCGGGCTCAGATCATGTACGGGAGAATATTATCCTTTAAAGATGGAAACATGAACTCTGACACGTCTAAATAATGGTTGGAAAGCTGGGAATTTCATTTACTCTGGGGGTTTTCTTATGGAGCACGTCCACACAAATCCAAGGAATTGGAAATGGAATGCATCACATTTTTATTTTTTAAGTCACGTAACAAGTCAAATATAATATTATTTTTGGACCAATTAAAGTTACAATAAGTAAGTGATATCTAATGGTAAGACCATGGTCGTACTAAACCAAAAAACTACACTTTGGCTAGTTTGTCCATTCTGGCTGCCATAGAAACATGGCAGATTGGCCCTTGACTGACATACATATAAAAAGGCTTCTTTTGTTAAGCCAATGAAAAACTAAACAATTAGTATTTCTAATTGCTAACTCTGCCCAATGTCTGATTTTGAAAAATGCCCAAGAAGTGGGCTGAGAGTGGGGAACGGGGCATGGGGGCGTGGCCTGGAAGTGAAATCTGCTGCAGCTTGGTGAGGTGCTCAGTCGCACACTTCGTGCAGTGGAAATGGAGAGAAAGTCGACAAAGTGACACGGCATTTATAAAAATAAAAAGGGGGAGGAAACAACAAAACACGTGCTGGTTGGACAAGATGGTGACAGAAACTTGTACCACTGAAGCAAGAGTGGACTAAGAAAGACATTTGAATGCAGTAGTTGGTGTTTGACCATAAGGGTAGTAGGTAACCTGATTTATCACATGTATAATTTATATACTTTGCACTAAACTGTGAATATTTGCACCCTGATCAACATCAACACATAACATTAACTAGATACACATATACCCTGGTTTACACCTAGAAAAAGTGGTTTAGGTGTTTGGTTAAACTAAAAAGAACATCACCGTTGCCTAATTCAAAATGGCCAACTTGTTCAAACCTGTTGGGTTTACAGGATGGCTCCAAGAGATCATTTTGTGTTGTTTTCTCAAAAAAAAGCAACGTTTGGGGTTACATTTTCAGAAACAAATAAACAAAAAAAAGGCCTTTAGATTTAGACGCATACCAACAGTCTTACCCACTGATTATATTCAAAAAGGAGATAAACAGAAGGAATTGGACCCAGAACTATAGATTAATGACTAAATAAATAACTTTCATCATCAAAATACTGCTAGCATTGCAGGCACAGATTTCCATCATCTATTTTGTGGATTTTCCAGTGCTAACATTTTGGCGGAATCTTTGATTTGAAACCTTTTTTTATAATTTATTTAGGAAACGTGACTGATGCCTGTTTTCACGCCTGCAACAGCTTCAGAGAGTGCTTCTTTCATATATAAATATATTCTTAAACTTAAGTTTGCCTCCTGTGTCTGCATCAAGGCTCCAGTCTGCCTGGTAAAACTTAACAACTAAATAAAATTAACCAACATTCATATAAAGGTCAGTCTGAATCAACAAATTTGTCCCGTCATTTCTTAGTTTTCACTTGTTATCGACTCTTATACGTTTTTTTATTTCCACATTTTCCAATATAAAGTTTGAGTCTGAAGCTGCTGGGTGCATGTCAGA
Source organism: Microchirus variegatus (assembly GCF_963457635.1). NCBI lineage: Eukaryota > Metazoa > Chordata > Actinopteri > Pleuronectiformes > Soleidae > Microchirus > Microchirus variegatus. The sequence goes on along the minus strand of NC_139805.1, from coordinate 25,648,019 downwards.
CAATTTTTATTATTATACACAGTCATTTTCATACGTGCCACACGACAGTGAAATCCAGCATGACAGCATGAGGATGGGAACGCACAACCATTCAATCAGTGTGGGTGTCATGGTGGTGCAATGGTTGTTGAACAGCTTTAGCTTGTAGCTGTTTTTGTTGTTGTTTTTTTTCCCCCATTTGGATTAAAATAACCAATTAGCTTATTCATGTAATTCACGTGCTGTTGCAAAAAAAAAAAAAAAAAATCATCAGTGCTTAATCGGGAATTTTAGTACAGTATAGTATCGTGGTTGTGTGGTGAGTAACAACAGCAGCTGTGAGCGCTTCATGGTGATGTGACCAATCACATCTGTCACAGCTGCAACGTAGTCAGATAGAGACGTGTTGATATTTAATGTGGCCTATTTCTACCGAGCGTGTCGCAAACGAGACACATTTCCACATCGCAAAACGCCGTCTGCGGCCGCACTCCTCAAAGTCGTCTTCTCGGATTTCACGATAAAATGCACGGTTCCTGTTAAACAAGAAAGAGCAGACAGGACCGACAGGAAGACACGGCGTGACCCTGAATGACCCTGCTAACTGTCCACACAATCGCAGTTTTGCAAAGTAGCCTCACAGGGTCAATTCTCACTTTTCTGGAAAATGACTAAAATATGTTAATACGCGTATCGGTAGCAGGACAGAGCTCCTCCCGAACAAGCTCTCACAATGATCTCACCCCCGACCCTAATGTTTATCGACTCAATTATCCTTCTATCTCCACATTTGCACTGTACCGCAAGAAAAAAAGATGAAAGCAGGTGGAAAAGTACGAGATGGGGATGTGAAGGGAGAGCAAAAGAAATTTCGTTTATAAGAGGAGGGAGTTATTATGAGCACATTTATCCAAAATTGGAAAATAATGAAGAAAGATTAAAGCCCTCCCAGTATTTTAGGTGTTCCAAATGGACAACCAGTCCTGCAGTCGACAATGGACCACAGAGAGTTCCAGACACTATTATGTGCCGCAAATGAGAGAGAGCGACAATGTGAAAGCCTCTTTGCAAAGATACAGAGCGAGGGGAAACTTGAATGAGGAGGACTACTTGTGCACATGCCTCTTTATACTTCTTCTGTGTCCGCGACAAGACAAGAGATAAGTGAGATAAGTCTTAACTGTCTTAAATGAAGTCAGACGAGTGTAAAGAGGCTTTCACATCATCCATTTTGGCTGATTACGCTCCACCTTTTCAAGTGATGAAACTCCAGCGCAGGTCGTCGCCCCCTGACCCTCTTCTGCAGTAAACACAAATATGCCCGAAAAACTGAGTTACGACGCGCTTTGATCTCGTTGCAATGGGATCACGTAGGTGCTAATTGCGGCGCAATTGCTTTGTGTTAAAGCTCCCATAGACTTGAAGTTCCAATCACCGTTGTTTTTTTGGTGTGTATCTGCGTCATTACCTCGTTTATGAGGCCCTAAAGTTTCGAAACAAACAGTCCAGCCAATGCTGAGAACACTGGGTTTTATTGTTTTCTCGGGTTGATCAGCTAATTGAGCAGATCCTCCTGTTCCGGGCACTAGTCCGGGCACATCCTGTTGCGTACATTGAAAGGGACTGCGGCGTGGAGTCGTGATGAAACTATTTTTAAACATTGTTAAAACAATGTTTTGATAATGAGTCGCAGTGCATCTGTTCCAGAGAGAGAGCTGATGTGCTAATTACATCACTTCCAGGTACCTGGCAATCACAAGACAGTTGGGAAAGTGAAAAAAAAAAGTTGGCTGGCCAATCTTCTGGGGGTGAGATTTTGGTCTGGAAACGCTCGGCTGACAAGAGCTTCAGTGAGGAGAGTTTTCGATCTGCTCTTTTGCCGCAACTAGGAGGTTTGTGACCATAAAAACAAGTAAATGTTTGTAAGTAGACCTCGACGACACAACTCAAAGTAAGAAATGAGGATCTAAACTCTAAAAGAAGCAAATTATGGAGAATAAAGACCTGAAAAAGAAGTTCAGACTGATACATTCTTGAGTGGTAACTTCGATGATCTCTGTTAATTGACAATGGTTTTCCAAATTGTTCCTGAGGCCCACGTAGTAATATCCTTAACAGAATGATGTCGGGTTTTGATGCAATGGGATCGAAGGTCACAGGCATTCAATGTTGGGTTTTTGGCCTTGCTGTTTATGTGCAGAGATATCGCCATATTCTTTGAATCTTTTGATGATACTATGGTCTGCAGGTGATGGAATCTTGGTGGTGAACCTTGCTTGCAAACGACTTTTATACCCAACTATGTTCCAATTAACCTGTTCACCTTTGGAATGTTCCAAACATTATGCTCAAAAGAACATATGTTGCAGACATCAAATTCAAACAAAGTTTGAACATTAAATACCTTGTTATTGTAGTGTATTCAGTTGAATATAGGTCAAAAAAGAAATGCAAATCATTGTATTCTGTTTTTATTCATGTTTTACACAACCATTGCACCACCATGACACCCACACAACGCCCCAACTTCACTGGAATTGGCTACTTCTGCCTCTTGTGGCAAGTTTCAAACACCAAAGTCACAATATAACCTAGTGTATTTAAACTAATTGATGGAGGTAGCAGAGGATCAACAAGTGCCCTAGTGCTGCATGGTAAAAATCACTGATGTTTGAACTGCAATTAAATTAGCTTAGTAACGTAATAACATAATGAATAAAGCAGATAAAATGTTACAAATAGTGTATCTGGGGGGAAAAAATTTAAATTATCCATTGAATACTTGAACTGTGAGCGTTTGAAACTATTTGTGGTCTCATCACCCACAAACTCTCTGGGAGTGTCGTAATTCTCTCTCTCGCTGAGTCTGTTTTTATGCGCATATTTGATCTGTGCATAATGGTAAACTCAAAACGAAAAAATCTTGAAATGTCATACAAAGGCTTTTTTTCTGCTTGAGGGAGGTAAATAAATTGGCATGTCTGTAAAAAAGGTACATGTGCAATGGAAGCAGATTAGGAGAATAAAGGAGGATGTTTATAAATCACATCACTGAAACATCACTCCAGCTCCCGCGTTTGTGGGGGGAAAAAACAGCTGAAATGGTGGACGAGAGGAAACCACGACATTCCTAATATTAGTGCAATCTGCAAATTTGCGACAGTAATTAAAACACCAGCATGTATCAACATTTACTGGTGATTTTCATTTACGTCTTATCGTCTAACTCCACTCAATGCCTGGTTTTGAAAAATGCCAAGAAGGTGGACTGAGATCAGAGTGAAGGAGCTCAGGACAAAGGGAGAGTGGGGACCAGAGAGGGGGTGTGGTCTGGAGCCAATGCAGCAACATTACTAGATACCCATATACACTGGTTTACACCTGAAAAGGGTGGTTTATTGGTTTAGTTACACCACTTTAAAGAGGAACTTTGGAAGTATGGTCACTTTCTTTACCCTTTTGCTCAATCTACAATAAACAACCATCCATTGTCTAGCACTTTATCCTCACTGTCCCTCTCCTGGCCATACGCATTTGTCTTCAATGGAGCCGACAAACACAAGCCACGTAAAACAAACCAGCAACAGACGTCGTTCGTAAAAATGGTCAAGCAAAAGCCTTTGCAACGATAGCAAATATCGAGAAAGTGCTCCAATCTCCCCACAACAAGACATTCAACCATCACAATTGGCACTTTTCCATTATACAGTTCTAGCACTACTTGTGTGTATGTTGATGTCACATTTTAGTATTGGCTCAGCTCACTTGGAATCTCGCTAGAGCAGGTACCAAAAAAGCACCAGATACCATGTAATACCACTGATGGAAAAGCAAAAAACAGAGTAGAGCCGAGTCAAGCCGAGTAGCGCTAGAACTGTATAATAAAAAAGCACCAAATGATTCCGAAGCTGTTAAATGAGGGTAGAAATGATGCGTAGGTCACTGCTTTAACAGCAGTGTATGGAAACATAAATTAATGAGCATTTTCCTTTTTTATAGAATTGTTGGATATTTGGTTAAAATATGTGATATATTTTAATGTAAATTGAGTTCCAGTGTTTGTCCAGCTTATTTTTCACATTTCAAGACACTGACATTACATCCGGACACATTTTCCAGGTGAGCAATTCCTCATGTGGGTTCAATTCCCAGGTCTGCTCGTCTACATGTGTCCTTGGGCAAAACCAAGTTGTACTTTCTTATTTTTCTTAATACATTTAAAATAAAACCAGGCATGTATTTGTTTGACTCTGTGTGGCCCTCAACAGTTACACAATGAATCCAAAATATCTTCCCACCAGACGCCGCTCATTCAGTCACTGCTGGTCTTATTTACCTCTAAGAAGCGGGGAAAAGGATGCTTCATTAGTTCTGTTTTTCAGCGCGGTCCCTTAAATGAATCTGCTGGTGTGAACTGTGTGTGCACTCTTGGCTACACATCACAGGTTGAGCATTTTTTGTTCGGCAGTGCGAGATGAGAGCTACAGCCCCTCCATCACCTACACCTAAGCTGAGAAAATACAGACAAGCAGGCCACTGGAATTCTGTCACAAGTTATTGGGCACCTAAGAGTGTGGGAAATCCTGCGGTGCAATATTATTCTCTGTAAATCTCAAACTGTGAATAACACAAGCCAAGCAATTTAAGCAGGAAGGTCATAGCAAAGTAAAGCAAGAAAATTGCCAAGGAGGAAAAAAACGGGGGCCTATCTGAGAGAGTGAAATAGATGAGAGATGAAGGGAGATGAAAAGTTGACGGGCTACCCAGGCAGGTCCACAAAAAGTAATGAATATCCCTCAGTGTCGAGCGATTTTGAGGAACTGTCATTCTGAATGAAGTGAGATAAAAATTATATTTCGCCAAGATAAAAAAAAACCCAGCCAATACAAAAGCGAGAGAGGACACATGTCTGCCTGATGCTGCCCTTAATCCAAGACAAGGCCTGACAGCCTGCACCATCAAATGTCACAGTCAGTGAAGCATCAAAACACTGCCATTATACGACAGCACAACACAAACAAGCAAACGGAGACACAGCAGCACAAGCAGTGGCCCACAAATACACACTTCACACGCTCCAGATCACGTCTAATCTAAAGCAAATCCCACTTTATTTCAGAATGAGAGCATAAACAAAGATTATTTCAGCCTTGACATCATCAAATGTTAACTAACCCGTCGAACTATTCACTAACCCAGACAGTTTAAGAGGAATGTGTATTGAAACGGCCCCTAAGCACAGGGACAGGGACAGACTGAAAGATTTTGAATTTGTCCTGACCTGAATGAAGAATGAGGCTTTTCAACATTTCTGCGACTGTCGTTTTCATTTCCAAAGACCATTAATGCTTTTTTTAAAGTAAAAAAAAATGCCAGAATAATCAGTCTAGACATTATCTATTATTCTGCTTCGCCTTACACTATATTACTTTCAATAGATTGGGGGGTTTTAAAAAAACAAAATGTTTTAAATAACATTTAAATGCCAGCTTTTAAAACAGGATTATGGTTGCAAATTTAAAAAATACATTATTTTTAGTGTTGGGCACGTTAACACATGGCACGTTTCATGACGACTGACCAGAAAAATACGCGTGTGATGTCATGACTCCTGATTGCTAAAATGAGTCTCTAAAGAAACGCTAAACTTTACACGTAGACATGAAGTCATGTGCGTCTTTTTCCAGTCAGTCGTTATGGAAATGCGTCATGCGTTAACATGCGCTAACGTTGATGTCATTAACCACCATTAACGCGTAAACATGCTCAACACAAATTATTTAAGGTCTAATCTGTAACATTTACGAGGTTATTTGAACGTACAAACTATACAGTAAGTACCCTTGTATATTTGTATATCGCGTTTAAATAAAGATTGCTCGATTTTCGTAGCCTAATGGAATAATCCTTATTTACTGTACGCCATCTTGTGCCGCCATGTCTCTACAGCAGTCTGAAAGGTCAAACAAGTTAGAATAGAATATGTGTTTACCCACGATTCAAACAAAGAAGAATAACATTTTTTTTGTGATACAGTATGCGACGGTCACTGCAGTTCCCTTACAATCTGCTGTTTCACCATTAGGTGTCACTAATTCTTACACCTGTCGAGCGTAAACATATGTATATACGGTTACGTCCTGTCTCATCTGCATCGCCCAGTTGAACATGTGGACAATGAATGAGTGAATTTGGAGAAACTTTTCTGATTCCCTCTCCTCCTCCTTTCATCTATTCACCATCTTTTGTGCGAGCAAAATTAACTGAGCAGCCATAGATTTCTGCCTTGTTTTGGAGAAAATAGCGTGTCCTTCGCAAAAGAATAGCCGAGCTTCTCATTCTAAAGTCTAAATGCTTCTCCCCTTGAATAAATCATCCACATCTATTGAATCCTTTTCATTTTGCAACACAAGCTGCGCCATTCAGAGTGAAAAGAAAGGAGTCTGAATTACTTAGAGATGGAGAGTTACCTTGCATGGAGAGGAATTAAGGACCATTGGCCAATATTGTGGATCAACTATGATGCGAATAAAAGTGGCATTCTTGTGTTACCTGGCTGGGGAATATCGCCACAATGGACTTCAAACAAGGACCAGCGCACAATCCCGCCATTGATTTTTACATGAGGGACCTTGGACTTTCCACAACAAACATTTTCGAGTGAAGACGCGCATAAAGGGAAGCGGTTGAATAGTCGTTGTATTAGCCTCTTGGTCTTTGTTGGGAAGAATGTAGAATGTTCATTGTGCGTCGACGGATGACCTCAATCTCATAATTTATCTTTGTGCTGCTGGGGAGGTAACAAAAAAAAGAAAAGAAAAAAGAAAAGGTGTCTCAGAAAACTGTTGTTCTTCAAAGTTCATGACGAAGGACGTTTTCTTGCATTCGTGTTCACTGGGCACCTTCACGTGCCCTTGTGTCCTCGTGTGCTTTACTAGCACAGAAGTGAAGTGAAACGCTCACTCTCCTTTGCCAAAGTCCAGAGAGAAAATTGGTGATTTCTCAATGTAAAATCACAGATTTTGTTAGTGGACTTTGGTGTAGGAGCGTGAGCAGTGACTTTCAATGAGAAATGGCTGTCTATTGCTGTGTTTACCTACAAAGTCAAATATACAGATGTGAGTGTTGCGTCGTCTGGGCCGCACGGCATGATTTGTGCGATCAGCACAACATGACCATCGCAAGGACAGCCCTATGTTCCGAAATCCCTATGTTCCGAAATCTCTATGTTCCGAAAGCCCTATGTTCCGAAATCCCTATGTTCCGAAAGCCCTATGTTCCGAAAGCCCTATGTTCCAAAGGCCCTATGTTCCAAAAGCCCTATGTTCCGAAAGCCCTATGTTCCGAAATCCCTATGTTCCGAAATCCCTGTTCCAAAAGCCCTATTTTCCGAAAGTCCTATGTTCTGAAAGTCCTATGTTCCGAAAGCCCTATGTTCTGAAAGAACTATGAGGTTTGACCTCCTTGCCCTGTTCCGAGCAGCAGCTTTGAGATTACAATGTAGTAACCTCCACATTTCGAATACTGGCCTGGCCTTTCAGTGGAGGGCGATTCTGCGGCGCATTTTCAAATTTGGCGAAGAATCCCAGCGCGATGCGATGCCCAAACGGCGTTGAGATTCTCCGGATGATGTCACGTACTTGCCAGCAGCCAAGCTCAAAATGGAGGAGAAACTCACAATTTTTGTTCGTGGGTAGTTAGAGCTCTACGAGACATGTTGCTGTATGCATTGGAGCCGGACACATCGTTTACTCCGTCTGTTTGTTGAAATTTGCAGTCTCACCATTAGATGTCAGTAATTCTTACATGCTACACTAACTTCATAATGTGCGTTTTTTGTCTCGCAGTAGTTTGTGATAAATGTGGAGTGAATGTGCAGGACTCTTCATTGGCAGTGTCAGTTTCTCCCCGCTTCTCTTAAAGGTGCCCACACTCTCACCTGAGTGACACTCACTCCAGCTCTGCTCCGGTCTCCAGCCCCTCCAACAGCAAGATAAGACTCTTATCGCCTCCAAGAGGGAAGATTTGGCCTCAATCCAAGAGAACCAGCGGAGCAGCAAAACCACTGTCTAGACACTTAAGGTGAACTAAAAGCAACAATGCTCCGTTTGACAGGAAATACTAAAAGAGGGCTGTCGCTGAAGCGCGGCACGACGAGGAGGCTGGAGTCCAGACAATGTCACCAAATCCCTCTTTTACCACAGTGGGTTTTTCATCCCAGGAACAGGAACTCCACAGGGTGGGGGAGGTTTTTTCACTGGAAAAAGGTCAGACCCAGTGATTTTTGCTTGTTTAGCCCCCAGATTGACTATGAAATTACATTATCATCACAATTTACATCACAACAAATCTGTTTTGCATTTCGCCTTGCACCAGAATCTAGTGTTTTCCATTCATATGCATGCGGTTTAAAAATATATATCTGCTCCTGATACGAGCTCGGTTTACATAATCAGAATTAGCATGAATTCATATTTTTGTTTGATGACACCATTATGGTATGTATTGAAATGCAGATTTATTGGTGTTTGGGGCACTTTAAGGAAAAATCTTTTTTTTTTTACATTAGATACAAACATGGCAGTGCAGGGATTGACACCAGCAGGCTTTAGGGCTAAAGCTACAAGTAATGCTAACATCAGCAATTTAGTGGATTATAGTCAAATAAATAAAAAATAGAACCTGAATATATACTGTAAGTGTTAGCTTACACACACGTTACACTAACGTTTGACATTTGTTGCTGAAGGTAGCTATCAGAGGTTAGCAGAGCAGTGTCTGTCATGGCCAACTACATAGCAGGAAATGGGGGTCGTACCTATGTTCCCCGGGTCCTATGTTCCCCGTTTTTCCCAAAAAAGGTCCTCTTTGTATGTGACAGGGGAACATAGGACCCTTTTTTTGAAAAAGGGTAGGGTTAGGATTAGGGTTAGAGAAAGGGTCCTTTGTTCCCCGGTCGCATACAAAGCGGGGAACATAGGACCCGGGGAACATAGGACCCGAGGAACATAGATATACGGTCCCCAGGAAATGCTAATGTTGTTAAAGTGATGATCATTTCGGTTGCTGAAGGTGGCTATCAGAGGTTAGCAGAGCAGTGCCTGGCATGGCTAACTACATAGCAAGAAATGCTAATGTTGCTAAAGTGATGATAATGTCATGTCTGCAATGTTCAACGTTGCTTTGCACAGAGAACCCTAACTGTCTAAGAGCTCCGTTTTAGCCAGTTAGAGTTGTAGCTAAATGGCTAATGCCTGGTGCTAGTATGTTAGCATATCATGTCCTCTTTTTTTTCTATTTTTTTTTTTTTACATGGCTCACACTCGGCGCTGCTGCTTGGAAAATTAAACATTTTTCCAACTTCGGAGTTGTTTGTTATATAATCACTCTGAACTTGCCAGATAATGGAGTCATGAGCATACAAAACTATTTTGGAGAAATGAAGCCGATAAATACACTTCCGTTGGAGCGGGAGAAAAGAGGTTTTCAGTTATGAGTCATAAAGTTGAACAACAAACATTTATCAGCTGTGCCATCTCGTTTGAACTATGGTTTGTTGTGGTCAGGTTTGTTTGAAAAACAAGGCTGAGTAATGACAGACAGATGCTGCTGCTGCTGCTGTTACATGCTGCAACACGACACCAACACCTCTACAGATACTAACCCACTAACACTTTGGGGTTTTTTTGTGATAAAACTTTACACAACACCAGCTACACACAGAGTCTGTTTAAATGTTATCTCTAGCAGACATTATCGTCATTTTCCCATTACCGTTTCCCATATACAGATGAGTAAATAATGGAACTGTACTAGGAATTCACTCTCAGTCCTAGTACACATGTGACCCCTACTGGTCAATATACCTGACGCCTACACCTTAATTCTGTCTGTCCGAGTCTGCTGTACTTTTTTCAAGTACAGAATTAGTGCTGACCCATCAGTGGTGTGCACAAACTTTACAGGGGCATGGGCTTGAATGGAAAAAAGGGGCACCCAACTCTGTCTTATATCCTTTTTTCTGCACAACCTAGGCAATCTGATGAAAAAAAAATATTTTAAATTGTATTGAATTTGAAATTTGGAAATACGTCCCGAATATGTGACCTATAAACACACACCGCCAAGATGTCCATATAAGGAGTTGTGTGTTATTCCCATGGCAAATTAACATTGATGTACCACAGATGCACTAATGGTTAAACTTAAAAAAAAAAAAATGCTGACTCTGAAATACAACAACTCACAATTCTTGGCCATTATGACACACTTTTTTTTTTTTTTTTCGTTCTTTTCATAAAGTTTACATTTATAAGAAACACATAATACCCTTCATAGAGAAAATAGTATGCATGTCCTGTACATACTTATTTATACACATTTGTAAGTAAGAAATAAAAGCTACAGAAACATGCATGAATAAAAAAAATATAATAATCATAATAACTAAATTGAGTAAATAGTATAGTATCATGAAAATATTAAAAAAAATAATAGTAATATTCATGATTACTCAGTAGAGCAGTGGCTAATAGTGTTGCCTCACAGGAAGAAGGTCAAAGGTTTGAATCCCAGTTCGACCAAGGACCTTTCTGTGTGGAGTTTACAGTGAGTGAATAATAGATAGATAGTTCTGGTCAGAGGACAGAAGTTTAGGTGCTTGAGCGCCACCTGGGGGTCTATCTGTGCATCTACATGCGACAAAGTTAAACACACACTTTATGTTTTTTTAAAGGTTTGTGGACATATTCCCCTCTCACAGTCAAATCTTTTAGGGAAACTCGTACTCGAAACTTGTGTCCTGTTGACGGATTTGTGATCTCTCTGAAATGTGGTGAATGGAAACCAGTGCAGGACAAATCAGGAGGCAAATTGGATGCTTTTTTTTCTCTCTTTCTCCTTTTAAGTTGAGTAAAATTTCACACATGCCATGAGTCTGTGTGTGTTGAATGTGTGTCAGCGAACACTCATCATTTGATTGAGCCCTGCCAGTCTGGACTGCGAGGGGGAGGGAGGAGGGCTTTCTACAGCCTGTCTGTGCCGGTTAGTGACAAGGCCCTAAAATCCAAATTGACCAAAGCAGCCACACAGACGGAGGCTTTTTAAGCAAAAGTAACAGAAAAATGAAAGATTCCACTTTCATTTTTCCTTTTTTTCCCCACCCCTCGCTTTTCAACAGTACGGGAAAAGTTCACGATGAATGTTACAGTCATAATAAACAACTCCTCACAGATGCATACAATATACATGTATATGCACTACATTACCCTCATTACTACTGCATGACGCTGTAGTGCGACTCATTTCTTTGATGAATCTGTTGAAAGAAGGATGCAGAATGTAAAATAAGGCATCCATCTGCTCCTGCAGCGTATTCATTGTTTGGAAATAGATGGTGTTTTTTTTTAATTATAAAGGTGTTTCTGGACTGAATTACCACAGATGCTGGGGATATATTCATGCATTAAGATGTCTGTTCAGGCTGAGAGGAAAGAGATTGGAGCAAGGAATGAAAGAGAGGCGTCATTTAGTGTGTGAAAGCCTTCTTTTTGAGATTTTCAACAGTAATTCACATTAAACAAAAGACATAACAGGAAGAAGAGAAAAGGAAATTGGACTTTTATAATTATCATTATCATTATTATTATTATTATTCACTGTAATCATCTAAGAAAATTGTAAATAATACGACCTTTCCTTTCAGTATTTAATAGCTCAGCAGATTCAAATGCCTCATATACTTGAGGTGTTTGTAGTTATACATGTGATCAGTGCTGATTCTGGCTCGGAGGTGAACAAATTCAAGTCTATTACTGCCATCTAGTGGAGGGATGAATGTAATGCAACTTTGTTGTTGTGTTGTTTTAAATATTTTGTTAAAAAAACGTCTTTATTCCAGCCTGTGACGCAATAACATGCGACACCTAATACCCAACAAATACATGTACGACAACAACAAAAATATTCCATGTGTAAAAATAAAATACAGTGTTTTTTGTATTTCCAACATAATAGTCCAGCTGAAACTATGATATCCTGTTACTATTGATCTATGAAGCTATTTAGAGGCCAATAATTATGACATGATTAAAGTTTGAAAGTCTAGAAAAGGTCAATTATTATAATTTCACTGACTAAATCTTACTCTGTCATCACATTGTTTAAAAGAGTTAAGTATTTTATGTTTATGTTTTTTATGTATAATATTAAGTTTTAATGAATTTACCAAACCTCTTCAAAATGATAACATTAAGTGTTACTGTACTGGGCATAACCTGGATTTATCCACATTCATTGAGATTAAAATCTGCTGTACATGAGAGACACGGTAGCAGAACAGTGTTAACACTACAGACAAATAACAGCTGTGACACACAGTGACGGAAACAAACACAATCTTCTGTCAGTGTATACAGTACAGTAAAATGCTACAGTGGTTTTTTCCCATTATTTCCAGCGAACTGAATACATAAATCAAATATTTAGTACAGTCTGCATGCAGCATATACTTATAGTAAATGGATTTAGCTAGTTATAGTATCCCATCAATTCAGCAGAACGTGAAGATTTACAACCGTCTTTGAACGCAACATGACAAAGCTGCTGACAACATGGAGTACATGGATATTCATAAGCTGATATTTGTAGATGTTGTTATTTCTTCAGTTATCGTTCAGTTTTAATAACAATGTAAACTGTGTGGGGACATAATAATAAGGTAATTATAAATTTTCATTGAACACTGATGGTAATCAAAGGTAACTGTCATTACTTTGGAAATAGTATAGTTATTGCAATATTATCTACATATTACCACACTGTCACTGTTATATTACCAAGCACGAAATTGCACAAGAAATAAGATGGTGTTACCATAATACTACGTATTATTACTACACCATTATCTTACAATTACCATATTGTTATTGTAATGTAAAGTGTATTCAGGGGTCGACCAAAATGATCCATAGTTAGGTTTCATTTGGAGTTGATGGAGAGAACAGCGACAGATAAGTTGATGATGAAAAGATTCATTAGCAGCCTAACATGTGCACAGTAAAAGTCTCATGAAGGAGAACCTTCTTGTTTAACTGCTGAAAGAGCTTGGAAACTTGATTTAATTACCAGATTTTTACCCCCGAGAAGGTAATCTCACACAGTTTTTTGGACGACAAGTGAAAGACAGAGAAAAAGAAAGTGAGACAGAATAAGACAGAGTCGGCTCTATAAGGTCAAGAGATGCAGAAGAAGAGGCAGGTGATGAGGCGACGACTGCCCACGGACACAGACCCAGCCGTGTCTTTCATTCCCCAAAAAGAAAAGAAGAAGAAAAATCAAAACAGCACTCATTCCCTTGTGGGCAAAGGAGAAACCTGAGGCCACCTGCATCTGGATCCCACTCCAAAGAGTTCGTCAAGACAATTTTCCTCAAATCACAGGCCGTTATCTTAATCTGACAGCCAGACTCGATTACAACGCCGTAAAAATTGCTTTTCTCGCCACCAGCAGTCGTGGGGAAAATTATCTTAATTGTGTCATGATTATGCCTCAAAGCTCTGGTGAGAGCTTTATGTTGCTGCAACACACACACACACAGGAGAGAGAGGGAGATTCTCAAGAGGAAGAGGGGATGAGGAAGGAGAAAATCATCTCCACTCTTTTATGTTCAGGCTTTTCACACGCACACACAAAGAAGAGAGTTCCTGATATAAAATGTTGAAATTGCCCTTTAGGTAGTTTAAGGTACTTTTAAGTATGAAAGGTGGTGAAGAATTTACTTTAAAGAAGCCTTTTTTACTTTTGTGAGTGGGTCATTGCTGGTCCAGATGGAGTAAGATTGGGCCTGGTTTTCTGTTTGTGTTCAACTCAGCTAAACTTTATAGGGACACTTCAGGGTGTTTTTATGTAAGATTTAATTGTGTTGGAAAACCTATGTGGTCTTTAGCTAGCATAAACTCAAACAGAAAATATATTAATTAAAAATATTATTAAGATATATATATATTTTTTTTTTTTAAGTAATATACTTAAGAGTTAGAAGGATCAAAGATATATACATATTTCTAATATCAAATCAAATAAAGTACATTTGAGGTGTAGCGTGGACGGATCAGCCTGTTGCTGAATGAGCTAACTCATTAGCATCACAGTCAATACTTCATACACAAAGCTGTGTCCTTCACACATTATTCAAGCACATCAGGTTGGTTTCTTATTCGTATTAATAGCAGATGCTCCCGTTTCAGCTTATAGATGATCGAACACAAGTTTCACTGTGCGTAACAACAATAAAAGTACTAGCAACAATATTGAGCTAAGTTAGCTAATAACAATGTAGCCACATAATGCTCTGAAACGCACAGTGGATTATTAAAAGACAGTGTATAGCATGAAAATACATGTTTTAATCCCTGTATGTGACTTTTAATGAACACTAACGTAAAGTAGAAACGACTTTAATGGTAACTCACCCATTAGAAGACAGAAGGTTAATAAGTGGTTCGCTGCCATCATTGTTGTCATTGTCTCAGAAGTAACTCCTGTGTCTGTTCCTCAAGGTCTCCATGTATCTCCTGCTCACTTTCGGTCGCTAAATAATCCATCCGTTTGTTGTACATGATCTCTGGAGAAAGTTTGAGACTATGAAGTCTGCTAACTGTTATGCTAACGCGTTAGCATAAACTCCGCTAGCTTAATGCTAATGCTAACGTTTCCGCTAGCATAGCAGAAGCCTCTGTTTTTGTTAAGAAGTACAGCCCCGATTTAGTTCTTCTGCGTTTTTCCTTCTGCATTGAATGAAAAGTTTTCATTCAACGGGAACACAAACAGCAGCTTTTAGCATTGAGGAGCAACAGCCTCTCAGCTGCATATTAAGCAGCCACGCGTTTCCTCTGTGAGCAGCTGATTGGCCATAAAAACAGCAGAAGCACTGGAATGTGACGTCACCACATCTTAACTAGGAGTGATTCACAGCATCAAACAACCCTAATTCAAATATGAAGTTTATGGTTTTAAGACCCACAATACTGTGATTTTAAGCATGTAGTGGCTTCTTCAAAACTTCAACTTGCATACTTTTGTTTTATGGTTTGCATTGGGCCGACTTGTTGCTGTTTTTGCCCTGGGGTCGCATATTTTACTTTATACTTAATTTAACTTATAACATATCCATCTTTTCTTTCTTCAAAGTAAACCAGTGGAGGCTGTTCAGTGGTTTGTTTCACTTCTCACCTCTTCAGTGATGTATGGTTGTATTGAGAGAGAAACCACAGGCACAAGAGAGCAAAAACAATTCATTTTCAATTTTTATTAAGTTTTTGGACAATTTCTTTTCCAGTGTCATCCATAACCGTTCACTTCAATGGTATTTGCATAATCTTTCATTCAGTACTAGGATGATATAAACCAAGGTAGGTTGATGCTGGATGTTGAAGTAGATCTGCTCCTTTTGAGCACAAATTAAACGAGTTAGGATAAGAACTGGGGGATTTTTTCCAAGAACTTTCAGAGGAACAACGGACAAACCCGTCCCAGTCGATCTTTCTTTTTAAAAAAAAAAAAAAAAAACATCTCTACCTGGTTTGTATCCTTCTAGTTGTAAGGCTGATTAAAAAAAAGGGGGACGTTGCTATTCAAACAGAACATTCTGCATAGCAAGTGGAAGACAAAGGGACTGGACACTGACCCAATACAGAGATGATGAGTTACACAGACTAAACAGAGAGTTGGCACATGGTGGTGGTGGTTTGCTGTTCTGCTCACAAACAAACAGTCTTTAGTTTCTTCTTCTTTTGTAGTTTGATTTACTCTTCAAGTGTCACAAAAATAAGTTCATTCGACAGTTTTAAAGTACGAGGTTTGATGCGTTGGAGCTGGAGACCTAGTGTTGTAAAGAAGTTTGAGTTCTGGTGTGATCTCCACACATCTGGCAGTTTGAGTAGGTGCCATCCTGCAGCAGCTGAATCCTCCCAACACCTTCTCCTCCTTCTTCTCCTCCTCCTCTTCCTTCTCATAGTATTTATCAATTCATAAGGCGATAAAGGTACGTGCCACTACTTGAATATAATCACAGGAGCACAGTTAAAAGAGCAAATGGAGAAGACGTGACAGAAGGACAAAACCACTATGACGGTGTGCTTGAGGGCTAAAGATTCAACTGGGCTACATGAGTGAAGCAGGAGGGGAGGGAGGTCAGTGAAACATGTGACCACCAGTGGGTCACACCACCAGCGGTAATTCAAAACCCTGTCCCCCCCACCCAACCTGCGAAGGCAACTAAGAGAAGGGCAGCTCGAAAAATAAACTCATGTCTGGCCACCGTTTCATTTTGGTATAACAGTTCAAACCACAATGAAAAGTCAGGTCCAACCAACATTTCAATGTCTGCTTTGTTTTTTTTTTGACTACACTGTCACTTCTTTTCTTGTCTTAGCATGACAGATTTCTTTTTACCATTTTTTTTCTCTTTTTCTTTTTTTTTTTTTTCCTTTGAATGCAAAGCTCACGAGTCAATGACAGTACCTGAAAGCACTTTCAGACCAATGAATCTGCAAAGAAAGCCCAGGATACGCTAAACAGAGAGAGATGACGTTCTCAGAACTGAAGACTTTGAGGGTCAGCAGTCAGTCCGGGGTCGAGATCAGGAGGGGAGGGGGGGATCGGGTGGGCGAGGGTGTTTGTGGGGGCGATCGGGGACGATTGTGTTTCGGTTACGGGTGCAGCAGCAGCAGCTGCAGCAGCAGCGACGCTCAGAAGCGCTTTGGTCCCCAGGGAGATGTCTTAGCCGCCACTGGGGCTCCGAAGCTCGGGAAATCTTCAGAGCTGGACATGTCGGGAGCCGGAGCCTGAGAAAAGAGGGAAAAAGAATGGAGATTAAAACTAGAGAAAGCTCAACGCTCCTCCCAAAGTGTCAATACAACGTATACTCGTCAACATTACAACACTCAATTAAGATTATTCTCACTGTCCTGTGAGAAGAAGAATGACAGTGTGACAGAGCTTTATGTCCAGTGGAAACGCTCACCTTCTCATTGCCCGTGGTCCATGGAGCCTCCCTCACCACAAAGCCCTTGGATGGCCCACGCTGCTCATCACCGGCAGCGACACTTCCACCAGGAGGCCTCATGTACGCCATCTTTGCCTCGTTCTCCACAACATCCCCCAACTGCAAAAGTAGCACAACAGAGTTTTTTTAACGGCACTCAGCGAATAGGAATTAAGCAGCATGTTTAAATTTCTCTCCCGTTACAGTTTATTTAACAACTGTCAGCATCCATGTGCTTACATATTCCTCTTCCAGGTTAAGAAGGTGATCGATGGCCTCATCCACAAGCTCAGGGCGACCTGTGACCGTCACCCGTTTTGGGTCAGCAGCTCCACTTTGGGGAAACCTGAGATCAACCTAAAAAATTAACACACAGGATGGAGACAAAGCAACAAAACTGGATTATAAGACAAGAAAAGGGTTTAACGGTTCCATTTGCTATGTGAAGAAGCATAAACAAGATGGCTGCCAAGCGGTAAGACTTTCCAACAAGGATTTTGGTATCAAAAAGACCAAATATCATCGGTATAATTTTGGGAGCAGCCTCACCTTAAACTCATCCATGATTTTGCGGATGCCTTTGCCGCGAGCTCCAATGATGCGGGCGTGGACCCGGTTGTCCAGGCTGATGTCCTCAGAGATCATGTCCTCCAGCTCATCCACGATGGCCTGGATGGCGTCTCTGGCAGATATGGCTTTGTGCTCGTACCCTGTAATAGTTATCTGGTCCTGTGGGGACACACGGGAGGAGGCGTTTAACACCGACACTGAAGCACAAAATCTTTACTTCACAGGAGTTGGAGCTTTTTTCTTAACTCATTAAGAATACATATTGACAGATGTTTTTTTTAAAGACAGGTGGAATAGCATTTCGTCCACAATGAAACCTCAGTAAAAGTCATGGTATTCCCAAAAACAAATATGAATTTCTGTTCTTTGGTCCTGAGATTTCCGAGGGTCATTGAATGCGCATTATTGTAGCTGCTCCTTATGACAAGACACTGGATTCTGCATTAGTCAAACTAGCTCTCAAGTGCTGTGGTTTGTTTTCATTTGTTTTCTTGAAGTGGAGAATTGCACTAGTAAAATCCCATTATCTTTGGTTTTATTAATGGAACTGAGCAGTTCTGTTCGCCTTTACTGTGTAGCTAAAATCAAAAGAGACTTCTCAAAACTTTTGCTGTAAATCTTAGAAATAAAAATAGCGCAACAGTTGGTATCTTGTAAAATAGAATACATTAATGTTATATTGGATATTTCCTCTAGTAAACTTTATCAAAAAATATGTACATTTGTAATGTTATTTTTAGCATAAGTAGTCATCCCACAATTGTCATTAGTGGTAACTAGACATAGTCACACTTTGCACATGACAATGGCTATAGCTTACAGTCGTGATTCTTATAAAACAAAGCCACAACTGTCGTTATAAAGCCGCACCTTTGGGTTTCCGGTACAATGACTACCTCTGAGAGCCGTGTTTGAGCTAGTGTCACGCCACTATCAATACCAAGGGGAAAGTTCCAGGGTGGTTTTGACAAGTAGGGGCTGGTATTTTAGCACCACCTGCTGTGCTGTTGCAGTATCATGATTTTCAAATCTACTATACCTGGTTTTCATCATTCTTCTCGGGGAACTGGATGTTAACGTCATGCTCGGTGCGGATGGTTGTAATGATGGCACCCTTGCGTCCGATGATTTTGGGGTGATACTTGGGATCCACAGTGATGGTCAGTTTAAAGCTCCTGAGTGCCTGCAGGCGTTTTTCAAAAAAGGATGACAGAGATGTGGATTAGACTTTCACTACATGTAACCTTTCACCTCATTCCTATAGCCACTAGGACTATGGAATTGTTAATATTTAAGCCCTTTCCTTTAGTGCAATCATAAAGGCGGCTTATATGTTTATCTTAAAAGATAACAGCTCCATGTGAAACACGTGAATCATCAACGCTACTTTAGCACAACACTAACCCGATCTTCCTGCTCAGCCTGCAGCTCTTTGACGCGCTCCAGGAGGCCCTCTCTGGCACGATCCAGGTGGTCAGCCAAACCAGTGATGGCGATCTTATCAGACTGCAGCTCAGGAGCAGGCACTTGAATATTAACCTGGAGGCAGACGGTGAGGTCAATCGCAACAGTGACGAGCAAAATTTAAAAAACTGCAGTTCAAATCTTTGATGATACAATCTCTTACGGAACGCACCTCAAATTCATCCATCATCTTACGAATTCCACTTCCTTTCTGTCCGATGATGTATCGATGAAGCTCAAAAGGCACTTCTACCTCAATGGTCAAAGGAACCAAGGACTAAGAAAAGGAGACAAAGACATTCAAATCAATTTTAAGAATTGAACAATTACTATAGTTTGACACCATGTTGTGAACCTACCAAAATAAAGTGTGTTTGGGGGGTGTTTTCAGTTTAATAAAATATTTTTAATCATTATTATTATTATTTTTATATATCTACTATTATTATTATTATTATTATTTAATTATTGAAAAAAACATGCAGTGTCAGATTTCATCAATCATTTTTGATTGCACATAGGGTTGCAAAACTCTGGGAATTACAAAAATGTTAGTTTGGGAACTTTTTTTTATTTGTCACTTAAATTTTATTGAACATGTCTAGTTTGGGAACTTTAAACAGTTGGTAAAACACATTTTGTAGAATAATCTTAGCTAAAACAATTAGATCTGTGCATTGTATTAGTGTTTTGTTGTTTTTTTGGGTTTTTTTTACACTCCGTATCATCTATTCAGCAGAAAAATGGCTTTTCACACCACCAAATGTTAAAAGAAAATATTGTTTAGGTTTAAATATTGCAGAAAGACATACAGTATAGGAAGGATGCCACAGATATGCAGCAGCATATTGTATAGTGCCAAAAAAACTTTCTCATGTCGGCTCATGACAAAAACAAACTTTTTTCTATTTATAAAATAGCCACAATTTCCAGTTAATTTTCATTCAATTCCAAGGAAAGTTTTCAGTCTGGAATATTGATATATACAGATATATATTATAGCTTAAGTTCCCATTTTCCCATCCTCTTTGCAACCCTAGTTGCTCATTGACAGTTGACAGGGATTGTTTAAAGAGAATTGGTTTGTGCCGTGTCCATGTAGTTGAAGGTGTTTTACCAATTGTTTGTGTACGGCCAACTGTAAAACTATTTTTCCCTCGAGGGACAATAAAGCTCTGAAAAAGCAAGCAGGAACGGAGAGAGTGAGCTGTAAAGTAGGTTGTCAAAATATTTAACAAAATGTTCTCAGGGTAATTAAATGTTGACAGGTCCTACAAATGAAACAAAAGACAGTGCCTTGTTGTGGTCTTTGTCTTTGTCGATAACAACATCAAACATTATACTGTATAAGTAAAATGTAGAGAAGGTTTAACAGGATGAAAACACTGACCTTCAGTGCTTCTATGGCAGCCTCGCACCGCTCTTTGCGGCCAGAAATCACGATCACGTCACACTTCTTGGGTGCATTTGGATCGACAGGCTCCTTCACTTCTCCATTCGCTTCTCCATTCTCTTGAATGGGAGCCTCTGCAGGAGGAGCCGCTAAAAAAAATATATTAAAAAAATAAATAAAATGAGATAAGTTTCTCTACAACTCCAAATTCAGGACTAACACTTATCCCTCTTCTTTACCTTGTGGGTCCTCACGCTCTGGGAACTTAATCTGTACATTGTGATCTCTGGTAATCTGCTGGATCCGTGAGCCCTTCGGACCCATGATGGAGCGGTGGAACTTCTGAGTAATCACACACTCCATCGTCACCTGAGCATCCTGGAAAAGAGAAAGTTTGAGAGAGAAAGGAAAATCAGTTGGAGAGTAAAAGCTGACATGCAATAGAAAACAATATAGACAAGTTAAACAAGTTAGACAAAACACTTCCTACTAACCAAGTCCTCAACGATCTCCTGCATGCGCTTCTTGGCTGCCTCCACACATTCTGCGGCTCCTTTGAGGGTGACCTTTTCACTCTGAGTACCAGTGCGAGGGAAGCTCACCATCACGCCGCCATACTCGTCAGCGAGGTCCCGGAGGACTTGGCCGCGACGAGACACAAAGTAGCGATGGTGCTTGGGATCAACGCTCATGGTATCTTCAACAACATTGTCCTGTAAAGGCATAAGAACATTTAAAATAAAGGTTTCGGAGAGCCAAAGCCTTGGTGTTTTCTAGGAGTTAACTAGACAATCAGGTTACAACTTTCTGTGTTAGTGTCGGATTAGATTCAGCTTAAAAACAATAAATAAATAAAAATCGAGTTCGGACAGAAGAATCCACCGTCGAATAGAGACTCACCAAACTCTGGATGAGGTGCTCCAGCTCCTTCTGAGCCTCCCGCACTGCCTCCTCAGTGCCAATCACAGTGATGAGCTCCTGGTCTTTGTCGTCCGCGGTGGGAAAGATGATCCTCGCTCCGGTGCTGTCGCGAACCTTGCGGATGTTTCCTCCACCTTTTCCGATCAGGAACTTGTGGTATTCGGGCTTCGCGCGTAGCTCGGCAGTGTGGCTCTTTATTTGCTGAAAATTAAAAAGTACAAACTCTGTTATAAATAACAACCGTTGGAAGTTTAACATCGTATGCTAGGAGCTAGGTCAACGGAAGTTAAATATTAGACATTTATACCAACCTTCTCCTCTGCCAAACCAAGCAATTGTTGCTTGGCTTTCTCCACCTCCTCCACGGGGCCTCGGATGGTGACCTTATCGATCCCTGAGCCCTCAGAGGGGAAGTGGATGTGGACGCCGCCACACTCCTCCATGATGGCGCGAACCAAGCGGCCCTTTGTCCCAATCAAGGAGTTGTGCAGCTTGGAGGGAATGGAAACCTCCATCTCGGTGATGTTCGCCTGAACCAAAGGAGACATTTCTTTAGACACGTGTACTTAATTTTTAATTCTTCATGAGAGCGAGTTAGTAAGAATATTTTTATCTGCTTCCTCTGTATGCATAAGCTTTTAAGGACATATGTCTGTATTTGTTTCCTTTCCTTCAGCTTATAGAAAATGATGTCAAATTAGGTCAGATACAGACAAGAAGTCTTCGCCCATTTCTGTTAACGAAACATAGTTTCCTATCAAAAATTTAAGGTTAAGTAATTTAGGGCAATTTCATTATATTATCTCATCATTATTGTAAATGGCACTTATTTTGGTCAGGATACTCATCCCATTGATCTCTGGGGAAGATTGTGAGAAACACAAACATCCACTACTCACATCTGTGAATAATATCCGAGTAAGCTCATATGAGAAGACCGGAGGAAACTCTGGAGAATCCTGCCTCCTGCATGCTCGCCTGGATTCTCCAGAGATTCACCAGAAAATCTGTCATTACTTGTCATATGTGAAACTCTGGACATTGCCCTTGTGCGTGTATTGCTCACCAGTTCCTTCTGAATTGCCAGGATGCGATTCCGTGCAGCCTCGCAATTCGCCTTCTTCCCGGTGATGATGATCATCTCGGAGTTGCTGTTTTCAGCGGGCAGGTCAATTTTTGTGTTGGTTTCCTCCCGAATCTTAAAAAGGTAAAAAATAAAAAGTCACGTTTTGACAGATTGACGGGTTCATTTGTCTGCGTATAACAACATCTATGATCGCGGTACCTTCTTGATGTTTGAGCCTCCTTTTCCAATTATGTTTCTGTGGAACTGCTTGAAAATGGGGACTGAGACAGAGAAGCTGTTCTCCACCTGAGCAAAGGGATCACTGAAGATTAAACACACAGCTGCACTTCGACATCCAGAATTGAAAAAGAAATGAAAATAACTATTCACCATTTCAGCCACTATCTTCTGCATGAACTTGGCGCATTTTTCCACTTCATTTCGTGGGCCCCTAAGTTGAACGATGTCACTTTTCTGTGCTGGGTCGGGGAAATTGATGATGACCTGGAACAAACAAGAGTCAACGTGAGAAAAAAAAAAAAAAAAAAAAAGTACAACCAAGGAGCACACACACCAACAAATATCAGCAGTTTGAGACTCACGTCTGGGAATTTGTCGCGGACTTCTTTAATATTCTCGCCCTTTTGGCCAATGATGGCTCTATGAAAACGCTGTTCAATGATCATGTCCTTTGTACGCTCGTTCTCCTGAAAGAGACAACCCGTGTTAAGCAAAGCCAGCTCTAAATGCACTCATCGCCTGCTCGACTGTGAAGCTTGTACCAACCATGCGTGACGCAAGCTCAAGCAGCTCCTTCTTGGCTTCCTGTACACCCTGAGGATCCCCCTCGATGCGGATCAGGTTGCTTTTCTCGTTATCAGGGGGGATGCGGACGGTCACCTTGTGCAGTTCTTTGATGCGGTTGACTGAATAAAAGTCAGTGAATGTGGTATTTAATGAAAGTGCTGAAGTTTTGGACCCTTTTTAATAGCGACTCTGTACTTACTGTTACCGCCGCCTTTTCCAATCAGGTGCCGGTGGAATTTGGGATCCACGCTGATCTCCGTATAATCCATACGGCTTATCTTTAAAAAGAATAAAAAAGAATTCATTATATAATATTACTTTTAATCCCTGTACAAAAGCAAATTTGCAGGCACAGATGTGCCATCAGCAGAGGAGAAATTGACATCTTTACATCTTAGCGCTATGCTAACTGTACGTTAGTTCTTCAAACAACCACCGTTCAAACAAACCTTAATCTCTTTATACTATCAATCAGCCCTGACAAGAGAAAATACCTTTTGACTGACAGATCAGGATTTCAGCTACTTTCCAAACAAGTTTATCATTAGGTCTGGGATTTTCCGATTCTGTTGATCTTCATTTGAAAGATCTGATATCAATTCATAAAATCCTTAAATCAATCTTTTAATATATAACATTTCCTGTATCCTCTACACAAACTGTTTGAACCTATTACATGTGCGACTTGACCGCGATAGCCTTGCGAGACCATGAGCTATACAGCTAAGATTTAACGGTTTTCTTCTGAAGAGAAAAGATGGCACAATGCACTTCTAGGTTGGATATTTTGAACAGGTTTTTAAAGTTCTGAGTTTGCATAATGTGAGTGGTCATTTAATAAAAAAATGCATTAATGTAACTACTTCAGTTTAATTAATGTAAAAAAAACATATGTTTAATGATAGCTATAAGAGAGAGATCCAATTCTAAAGCAATACTCATCATCAAAACTAATTGGTAAGCAGAACTACCACAAAAGTAAATACAAGGTGCAGTAAAATGTGACGGTTGTTGCATGGAGTACATTATATGCATTTGCTGTCAGATATGCAATTCAGTACACACCAAATCAGTCACAATGATTTCAATCTGACTCTGCACCATCTGCACGTCTTTGGTGGGACCCTCCAGGGTGATCCTCTCCTCTCCCTCAGTGAACTCAATGTGCACCTATATGAAAAACAGAAACAAATAAGTGTGAATTAGAAGTAGGAACAAGGTTTTTTTAAAGCTCTGTTACTAAAAAGAGTCATTCCACACACAAACCTTGGGCCACTGCTGGGTAATCTTGGCCAAGTTCTGCCCCTTCTTGCCAATAATGAAACGATGAAGCCAAGAGGGAGCCGATACCGAGGAAACATTGTAGCTGTTTGCCTAAGACGGGAAATTAAGTTAGTAACTTTCCAAAACAGTCACCCGTGTATGTCGTTGTCATATTTTGTTTTTCCTTTTTTTTACCTTGGCATAAACTTCAGTGAGAGCCTGACCCAGACGGTCCGGCTCACCACGAAGGATGACAGTTTCTGAGCTGCTGTCGGATGGTGGGATTTCGACCGACACACCAGTTTTATCCAGGATCTCCTGGAGGGTGTTTCCCTTGGGGCCGATCACATACTTGTGCTGAGACTTCTTCACCTCCACCGCAATGGTGGTGGCATTCTTCTTCTGCAACAGAAAAGGATCAGGGGTGTTGAGATTCACTGTCCAATCTGGGAAAAATACAAACTTTCATTATAAACTAAAATGTCAAATGCAAACCTTTTCTTCGTATATCTTCTTGATCGCAGCCACAGCAAGGGCCACCTGCTCCTTTTCCCCAGTGATGACGATCTCGGTCTTGTTCACGCTGGGAGGAGGAACATTAATGCGGGCACCAGTTTCCTGCATCAACTCTCCTACCACCTTGTTGTAGGCACCGGTGAGGAATGGATGGTACACCTTATCAATGTTCACCCTCTCCACAGCACGCTTATCCTGAAGTCCAAGAGAGGGAAAATAAATACACAGACCAACCAGTCGTAAGTAAAATCTGAGAGACATTTTTTTTATATATACATTTTGTACAGCAGCTACCTTGGGGGTCTTTTTCTTAAAGTGTAACTGCACGATTTTCAACAGCTTAAGAGATTTAGCAGCTTCATTGTGGTGGTTATATGTCAGGTACCAGCTATAAGTGTTATTTTACACCAAACCCACACTAAACATCGAATGGTGAGTATTTAAAACCACTATAATAATAATAATTTTAAAAAAAATTAAAACATTACCTGCTCAGCAGAGATCAACAGGATCTCGTGCTTCGCCTTCTCCAGACCCTCCTTGGTGCCAGAGATCTTGATTTGGTTGCTGGGGTCGTCAGGTCGTGGGATTTGGATTTTGGTGGCGGTCTTAAGTTCAAGCTCCTGAAGCTTCTCCCCGTTCTTACCGATGACAAAACGATGGTGCTCCTTGGGGATGGCAACAGAAGTTGTAGCCTGTTGTGGTTATAATGATGCACACTTGTTACTATACTGCCCTTGAAACTTTAGAAACCATCTCAGCCTTATGGATCATTTATTAAGAAATGTTGGGTCTCTTTGACCTGAGTCTGCAGTCGGGACACAATCTCCTTGCGGGCCTTCATCACAGCGTCCAGTTTTCCGGAAACCATGATGGAGAGACCCTGATCTTTGGCCAAGGAGAGTTCCAGGTGGGCGCCGGTCCTGTTCATGATGTCCACACAGACCTTCGCTTGGTCTCCTTCCCCAAACTGGTTGATGTCCTTGTACTTGCGCTCCTCGAGTGGCACATGGAAAACCTAGCACGAGTAGAAAACATTCATTTTCCATCATGTCAAAGATTTAAAGAACAATCATTAAATAAAAATGGATTGTCAATGGGGTCTTGGTAGAGAGGTACAATACACACGACCCACATTCTGAGAGATGGTGAAGGCCTTTCTGGTGAATTTAAGCCCACAAACTGAAGAAGAATGTGAAAAAAGGTTATACCTGGGTGATAATAGAGGACTTGAGAGGACGGATCTTGGATGTCCAGACAGTTTCCTGGGTCCCCTCAGGAGATGCCGCCTTCTCGGGCAGAGGAGGGAAGGCATCCTTGTAGGTAGGAAGGGCATCTTCCTCCACTACACCACTGGGTCCTGCCACAGCAGCTGAACACAAAGAAAAACAGGAGTAAATCCCTCAATGGCTCCATGTCTGTGTTGTACAAATAGCAGTGGAGCAGTAACAAGTGAAATCCAACATACACTCACCACCCTTCTGCTCTGGCAAGAGCCCACTGCGGTGCTCATTGAAGCTTTCCTGCGTAAGTACTGCGACTGAGCTCATGGTCAAAATCCCACGCTAAACACAGAGTCCGAGTGTGCCACTGAAACCAAAGATAACAAAGGGTGTCATTATGACGTCTTTTTAGTGCAACAAAAATGTATGAAAGACAAAATCACATCGCTATGAATGCATGATTCAAAAAAAAAAAAAAAAAAAAGGCAACATCATCTAGCTCCTTATTAATTCAAGGAATGTCAGTCTGTCCGACTGTCAAGGACAAGGAGGAAATTGGCAATGATGCAACATTGTGAAAATTAACCCCATGTTAGTATGGGTGTTGCTTAAAATCAAAAATGGTTTGCTTTTCGTAGCCTTAAAAACAAGCCTCTTATGCACTTTAGGCATGGGCCTTGCTTTACAAGTCGCCATCTTGAGCAGCCACTTTCCTGCAGCAGCCCAGACAGACAAAATCAACCTGCCTTCACATAAAATGTCAAATGGTTCACTTGACAGGCTTCAAACTTGGCAGGGGTGTGCACTGCAGACTTTGATATTGTTTGGATAAGAAATACAAGCGATATTGGTAAAATTGCGACAGACGTATCATTAGATGAGCCAACAGAGAGAGGATACGAGTCAGTGGAAGTACGAGATGCGAGTACTGCATTAATACACAACACTAATATGCTGTAATTGCTACAGTTGGCGTTTAATCTGTGTCTTCAATATTAACTGTGGAATTTAAAATGTTTAAACAAGTTTATTCTACATTCATCTGTCATCATTACGGGTCTCAAGTCAATTGACTCAATCAGAAGTGAACCACAGCTGAAACAGTTAATCATTAGTCGTTAACCACTGAGATAATGTTTGAGCAGCATTTGGTGGAAAAATTAGCATCGGAGTTCAGGTGTGACAAGACAACTAAAACTAGATAAAAACAAAGGCCTGAGTTTGATGTAATCAGGTCTGACATGGTACATGAGCTTATCATGGGTGGACTTTGAGAGTCTCGTCATTATCTAATCTATTTTTATCAGAAGAAGTCACGCGTTTCATAGAACCGCACTCCTCGTCACATTTGGGTCGGTGCCGTGTTAACCTGTAACAACCATCTGACAGTGGGGCGGGGCTACAGCCAAAGTACAAGTTTTGAAACCAGTTTGGCTTCTGTTCTACCGTGTTTGTCCAGGGGCAGTTCCAAGAACTGAAGCTAGGCGAGTCGACTCAGGGGCTAAGAGGATTTGACTTTGCTGACCCCCTCAGTATGTCCACACAGGACACAGGATTATAGCAAAATAGAGATAAGTCCATCAACAGAAAACTCAACTAACCTGTGTGGGATATTTGAAGCTAATGATAATCTCTCTGATAATTCTCTCACTCAAGGCATTTTTTTTATATATATATATATATATATATATATATATATATATATATATATATATATATATATATATATATATAAAAAAGAGACAGCTATATAAATCAGATAAATAAATATTTTAAGTGAATAAAATGTTTATTTTTGCTTTTAGAAAGATGGATAAAAACAAATCGGTACTGTAATAAAGCTGGACTTAAATTGGAAATTCAATCGAGTCGTGTCTCGGTTTCCAGAAACAATATCTGGCAAACGAAAAGAGATTAGGTGTCTATTTTTTTGGGGTGGATGGAGACAACGAAAACCCACAAATAATGAAAAGTTTGTTTCAAATAGTACATGAAATAAGCAAATGAAATAAACTCATTAAAAAGGTGGCCTCTTGCTGAGGTCAACGAGTCAATGGTGTGGGCATCAAATTACATTCTTGATAAATAAAATGCTGCTGAGATTAAATTAGTTCCATTAACTACAGAGTGTAAATTGGAGGTGATTATTTACTTACCAGCTAATTGGTCAGTTACCAGATAATCCGTCCTGTAAAGATGGAAGTTCCCGTCAGCCTGCCAGCTTTTGCCTGAAGAACAAAAAGAAATGATCATTTGTATAGACATTATATTTATTATCCTCTCCATTTAATAGGGGCTCATTTTGAAACATGTTTCCACAGAAAACATCCTGATACACTATGAAACTTCAAGTGTCATTCAATTCAACTAAACGGGTGATTAATAAGGCAATAGTTTTATATTAAAACTTCATTTAAAAAAAGGAAAGTTGAGAAATTATACCGAAAAAAACAAACTTGTGTTGCCCAACAATGGACTGTTTTAAAGGCATAACTTGCGTATTTTGATCATCAAACTCCTCATGAGATCAATAGAAAAGCTGCTGCCAAGATACTGGCACCTCAGGGTGATGAAAAACAGTCTGGAAAATTATCAGTGTTCACATAAAGACGCCAGAAAGAACATGATGTTCCTGTTGTACCTCAGCTGTAAGTCACTTAGGGCAAAAGCCTCTGCCAAACGAACGAATGTAAATGCAGTAGAATTTAAGAGCCAGTGAAGCCTGTTCTTCTTGAGAAGCATCTGGCTTCTATAAATGGACGCAGCCTCAAAACACAGAACAAACCTTGAATGACAGTGCTTTGAGAGACAGTCTTAAAAGGCTGTTGTAGACGGTAGACATGTCATTATCAAACTGTGTAATTGTTGAAGGCTGAATAATTTGCTACGCAACTGTGTGAAGTCATTCGAACACCTGGGTTCAGTTTACTAGTTTGCCAGTGCTCGTGACAGTTTCCGGTCACTCCAAAAGCAGTAACCCATCTACGACTACCGAGTACGTATTATTTTGTCATTAGTAAAATGGTATGGTTAGCCAAACCAGCTCCACCCACAACAAACCGAGCAGGGGGAAAAGAGATGTCTCCCATCGTCGTCTTTTGCGTTGTGTTCAACTTCGTCATCGTACCTGTACGACATCACGCTACACGGCCGTTGGGCACAGCCCACACCCCATCCATCAAGTAAAGGTGCTGTTCTCAGTCAAAACACAAGCTTGAGCCAGGGCTCAATTCCATTTGGTAAGGATGATATAATTAATTCTATCGTGAAGATGTAACAGTCCTGTCAATTTCCAAAAATTGTGAGAACAATGTCTTGATGCGGTCATGAACCTGTGAAACTAATGGTCTTCTGGACAAAAACCAAAGAATTACAGACCAATTAAAGAAGTTGGTTTTGCTTTTTGGAATTTAAAATGGATGCCTCGCTAAAAAACTACAGGACCGGATCGTTTCCTTGTTACTCGATATGAAAACTAAAAAACCCTGGATGTTCCCATTTCAATTGTTCATTGTTTAAAACATGTAACCCCCCCCCCCCATTTTCTAGTCTACATATATGCCTTGTTAAAGCAGTAAAAATGGGTTAATAAATAGAAAACATGACTTATAGACAAGTATACAAAAACATTATTTAACAATAATACTGAATAGAATATACAATCACGAGTGAACGGTTTGAGAAATTGCATAAGCAATATCTATATTATAAGTGATTGAGAACAATTCTTTGATACCGTTACATCCCTGTTTAATGTATCATGTAATTATAAATTGTGCAATACAGGCTATGTGACTTATGGGATTTTGTATAATTATATGAATGGACAACCTGAAAAACAGTTCCTTATATCATGTTAACAACTGGCAGAAGACTGCTTTCCTCTTAAAACAGCTGCAGTAAGTCAATAAAGATCAAATCCATGGTTAAGATGACATGTGTGACGACATGTGTCATCTACAGAACAGGGAACGACGCCAAGTAATGCGTAACTAGGATGACATGTGTGCAGTTATGCGTACATAGATGACGAGCCCGAGATCTTACGTCAAAAACACACAGGATTACGATGCATCGTGATGAAAAAAAATGACCTTATATTATTGCACATTAAAGAGGAGCTGCTAATAAGTTTAGCCAGCCAGTCAGAGGAGAACAAGAAGCTAGTTTTTCTTTATAACGCTAGCAGTGGCATGCCAACGTCTGAGCCGACGTACGATTATGTACAAATATCCGATTAAGGATTATATTTGATGGTCAGTGCATGCTAATCCAAAATCGTGATGATTTGCTGACAGCTGCCCAACGACATTCAAGCTAGCTGCCGTCATTTTGGCTAACATTGAACCGCATGAAGAAAAAAAACGAACCAAGATCGAGACAAACTAGTATCATCTTTACTCACCGACACCAAAGCTCCATTTAATGCATGTTAAATAAAACGGTGAGATGACTAGAACGGCGAGATTCAGTATGATGTGGATGCTTAGCTCCACATCTCTAGCTAACTTGCTAAAAACTTTAACTGCAGTGTGTGGGAGACAGCAGTGTGTGACACGTAGCTCCTCAGCTAACATGTAGGTATGCTCACTCAGACCCCCTCCTCACTCACATACACTTAAAGATACACTTTTAGCAAGCTAATGACATGAAGCTGTCAAACATGTGAAGCAATGAAACAGTCGGCTACTAGAAAAAAAATATCACTAATAATACTATTCACCTTTGTGGAAGCCCAAACCTTTATCTAGTTAGTAAACTTGCTTAAAACTTTGCAGTGTGTGCGACGGTGACACGTAGTTGCTCAGCTAAGTTAGCTTTACTTACTCAGACCCACACAAGCAACTGTAAGACGCATATTTAACCAGCAAATGTCACGAAGCTTAAAGAAAATAAGAAATGTAAACATTAAAACTAATCAACCACGCGTACATGTCACCGTCAGTTTGTTTTTTGTATTAGCTCAAATCTACTAGTTATTTAGCCAACTTAATTTGACTTTGGAATGTGCGTCTGTGACACGTAGCTGTTCGGCTAATTGGTAGCTTTGCTCGCGCAAACAGACCCACATACACACAACTTATCACATTTATTCAATCCAATGACACGAATCCAACAGTGGGCTGAAAAATCAGATTTAGATAGATTTTCATGGTTTCCAAACGCCTAGCTAGTTAGCAAAGTTGCTAAAAAAAACAAACTTTGTAGTGTTTGTCTGTTTGTATGACACGTAGCTCTTCTGCTACTAGTTATCTTTGCTCATTTCAACAGACCCACACGTTCAACTTACAACCTACTTTTAACCGGCTAATGACATGAAGCCTACAGTAAGCTGAGTAAGTAAATGTTTAAATAACTCTACTATATTCTTATTATGCGGCCAGGCCGTTTTAGCGTGTGTCTGAATTAGCTAAAACGCACCCGATCGTAAATAGTACAAGTTGTACTGGAGGCTTAGCTAGCGAGCTAACGCTAGCTTCCATTACAGTGAGTTCTACTAGCTGGCTAGGTCCACGTAGGCATACAGCTAAAGCAGGAGAAATGACACGGCGTCAGGCCAGAGCACACTGCACCGTTCACAGCTCAGCTGCTAACTGTCTCACACCACTCTTTCCAACAAGTACCACGTCGCTACAATGTCGTGTGTGGCGCATACGACAGCGGCCACGTTAGCGTCATATTGTCCTGTTCTGCAACAAAGAGTACAGTACTTACTTCTTTTATGTTCTCGTCTGCCCTAAAGGTGCAGGAGCTGAGATTAAATTCCACTGGCGAGAAGGTGGAATTGAAGCTTGACGGATATATACCAGAGCCATCCACCAATCACATCCAGAGACGTCATGTCTAAGAGTCCGGTTACAAGTAAGTTGTGTGTGGATGGACACACACTCCTGTAAAACGTCTACATTTTCATGATAAACAGACATATATCTAATAATAACCCACTGTGAAACCATGATATGTCAGTATATAGTGACAGCATATTCTGAACCTGATTCATATTCAGGATAAGCACATTACAATCTCAGTCACTTTACATTGTGCATATTTTAATCAGATTATAACAGTCTATGGGAGTTTTCATAACAGTGGGCATAGTGTAGATGTGAGTCATAGTCAGACTTAGACTAGAATAAATCATAACCGGATTAAAACATGATAACTATTATGATTTTAGTCACATTCTGTATGCATCGTAATGACATTATAGCATAGTTTTAACAGTAGTGGACATGTGACTCATAATCAGACTAACATGTAAATGACATAAATTATTCCATTGTTTCATGATGTAACTAAAGTTAGCCTCATAATCTCATTGAGGTACAATATTGGCATACTATTCCAGTCTACGCAGAACAGGGAGGATCGTTTTGGTTAATGTTAGCATTATAACTAACTAGCAAGCCATTGTAGTTTGATGAACACAATGCATTTCATTCACAGAAGTTCAGGATTTAAATTTCAATCTCTGAGTGGAAGTCGTCACCTCGAAACTTCAAGATGGGGTTTCTCCCACAGTCCAAAAACATGCAATATGGGGATTAGGTCAATTTGGACACTCTAATCATCACAAAAATCTGCAGCCATCTGCCTCGACCGGTTGGGGTGAAATGAAAAATGTGGGGCGGAGTCAGAAGAGAGAGACCAGGAGCAGAAATACAGCAATTGTATCAAGTTATATGTTCCGAGTCAGTGATGACATGTTTATAGAACTACAATATCATTTAAACAAGCAGCAAAATATATATTTATTTTGAAAAAAGAAATCATACCAATATCAACTTTAAAACAGTTACTACATTCAAATTCAAAATACCGAGGTCTTTTAGGTTTCGTTTTTTGATGTAACTGGCAACCCGTGCAAAATATTTTTTGTAATGCAAATATTTTGGCTGTACTGGTGTTGTTGGTGAGTTCAGTTTGTTATATGAACATTATTCCTGAGTCTCATACATACATGACATATAAAGAGGATTTTATGACCAGTTGCTTCAGATTTATTACATAATACACCTTTTATAATTATAGCATAATGATAATGACAATAATACAATTACTAATGATAATAATTATAGCCTGGAAACTGTATCTGGATCTGTTGGCCTGCAATGTGAGGACAGGTTAATGCAAGGTTAATGCATGTAATGAAGTCATATTCATACCCTGAGTGTGAGAGAGTGAATGTGTGACAGTAAGTGTGAGTGCACCACAGGAATTCCCCCAGCAGTCTCGGTCGACAGCAGCATAACTAACTTAGAGGTGATGCCTTCAGGTCGCTGGTACTAAGCATTACAGCATAAAACACATCACTTTTTTAATGATTTTATTCCTTCAGCTATCAGGCTGCTGAACTCTGAGAGTTGTCATTTTACACTTTAATCTGGCATCTTAAACCTAGAGATCTTAAACCTTATTTATCTTTTATTGATTGACTAACTGTGATGTATTTAATTTGATCACTGTTTCCATCAGTGTCAGTCTGTTGGTGCTGACTGTTGTTGAATGGTGAATCCTGGCAGAGTGTAATGCAGCTTCAAATGAATTGTCCTTTGGGAGTCAATGAAGTTGTCTGAGTCTGGAGAAAATTAGAAACTGCAATGTTCATACACATATTACAGGTCTCTTTCAATTGTATTCATGTTCAATACATTTTTTTATCTAATTACTGGTATTTTGTGTGTAACTTTCACGCTTTCCAGAGCTTTTGTGTATATTTTCTACAGCTTAGAATCTAATATGGCAGATTAATATTTCCTTATGTTATATATGCATTATTTTACATTTGCCGTACTACAAAAAAATAAACAGCCATGTATGAAGATACACAGAAAAGGATTACAGTGTGGTGCATGCTTTTATTCTGAAGTCAACAATAGGGGGCGCCCCATCACAGTAATAGAAGTTATTCCTTTTCTTCTCACATCAGCTCAGTTTGACTCAACAATAAACTAGAATACAATTACATTGACAGGTTATAGACTCTAAACAAGCACCAATGTCTCATTTATGAATAGATGTATGTGTTGCTTAATTTATATTATTTAGAAGTTACAGTGAATTTAAGGGTTAGGGTTATTGTCTATAAATCAACCTTAACCCTCATAGTAAGTTTATTTGTTCTTTATGAGTCACATGAAAAAAATAATCCTTTAACCTGATCCAAATATCAAACTTTGTTAAACCATATCCACCTCACACACCTACATTGATCTAAGGCAGGGGTCACCAACGTGGTGCCCGCGGGCACCTGGTAGCCCGCAGGCAGCCAATACGGTGCCCGCGGGCTCACTTCACTTCACCTCACTTGCATGTATCCGTATGATCTGTCAGTAAAATATCTTTGATATTGTTTATAAAAACTGATAATAGTTAGGAGTAAGCACTGGAAGGAATGTGTATGCAGTTGAATGCATAATATTAATCATTTAAATGGTAAACAAACAAAAAAATATTATATGGTAGCCCTCCATATTATTTTTTACCCTTAAGGTAGCTCTCTGTCTCAAAAAGGTTGGTGACCCCTGATCTAAGGTGTCAAGTGTGTTATGTTGTGTTGTATGTGTTATGTGACACAAACTTATCACTTGAGGCAGCAGATAAAAGATAAAGATAAAAATACACAGATTTTTTTCCCTGATCTTTTTCATCAAGAACAAACAGGTTCAGGTTCCAGTTGGAAATGGCTGTCAAATTGCGAGAAATATACTTAAGATATCATAGCTATATAGCAAATGGTTGACATAATATATATATGGGTGCATTACATTGTTCACTACATATCTACAAAAAAAACCTAAATTAAATGTACATGTTTTCCCTTAAGTTCCCCTCTTCCAAGATTAAACCAAAAATAAAGGGGTCACCACAGTGAATCATCTGCCTCCATCTTGTCCTAATGTGTGTTTATGTGAATAAAAGAAAGTGTACACATTAAAGATCTAAATACAAATACAGATTTTAGCCATTTCCTTGTTAAATGTTGGAGATTAAGGCGTGTTTAAAGGATGTTTAAGTCTTTTAAACTGATCTATAGTAGGCATTGTTCGGTTTGATTCTTGTGTCAGACCTCGCAAGTAAAGTCAAGTTGAGCCGACTAGTGCTAGAATATATATATAATAATGCTGGGCACTAGGTCAACCCATGTTAACGCATGACGCGTTTCCGTGACCTCATGTTTACGTGCCGCGACACCAGAGGCCATGCACCGTTTACCAGTTAGCTCCGTTAGCTGCATTAGCTCCTTTAGCGGCGGTTAGCACGCCGACAGTCGAACTGGAGTGGCGCTACAAATAACCAGCGTACCTGTGTACTGCGTATGTGTGCCTCTGTTTTTAAAGTTTAGCGTTACTTTAGAGACTAATTTTAACAATCCGGAATCACGTAAACATGACGTCACACGCGTCGCGTCTTTTTCCGGTCAGTCGTCATGCGTTAAAGGTACAATGTGTAGTATTTATGGGTTTATATAACCCAAAATCCACTTTTTTATACATATTATGTGCTCCTGCATTGTCTAGTCGCTGTATAATAGTTTTTGTTTCATTTTTGTAGTGTTTCAAAAAGTCATGTAAAATAACATGGTCGCGGTCCGCGGTTGCATAGCCACTGTTAGCAGCGAGACGCCATGTTTCTACTGGAGCCTGTAAGGACAAACGCGAGAGAACAAAACAAGCGTCTCTTTAATTGTAGCGTAAGTCCCGCCTCCACTCTCTCCGCTTCGTCTCCTACAACCGTGGTAGCTCGCCCTCTCCCTCGCCTCACGAACCTCATCTGCTGACACGGAGAAAGACAACGAGGACGACATTTGACCAGCTGCGGATACCGTAGCGCTCAGGGAAGGGAGGGGGTGAGCAGAGCAGCAGGTCTTTGTTGTAAATTTCAGCCTCTCCTCTAGATGGCACTATAAACTACTTATTTCCCCTTTAACATGTGTTAACGTTGACGCCTTTAACCCCCACTATCGCTTTAACACGCCCAGCACTAATATATAATATTTATAATATCGTGCCGTATAATGGTAAAATTACAAAATTAGTCTAAAGTGTGCGTTTCACGGTTTGAAGTTGAAGATTAGTACAAAAACGATGAGTTATGACATCCATTTTGGAATGTGAAGACAACCAAAGTTCTGGGAAAAGGGAGGAGTCCTCAGTGTGTTACCATGTGTTCAAATGTAATGTTTAAAATTTCTTTAAAACTGTTGTTTTGCTGTTAAGTGATGTCATCAGCTGTTTTCTTTTAAGGGGGGGGGGGGGCTCCTCTCAGCTTGGGGCCCCAGGCCATTTACCTTCCCTGGCTGTAACACCGCCCCTGTTTAAAGTGAGGGAGGTGAACGTTCCCCCTCAGCCCTTCAATCCTCGCACTCCGCTGGACCAATAGGAGGCCGCAGCGGACGCGCAGCAGCCAATCACAGACGCGTGTCTTGCTCACTCCTGTTGACGAAGACGGACGACGAGGCGACCATGGAGTGGAGCCGTGTCCTGCTCTCTGTGACTGCTGCTGCAAACTTTTAATTTCCACATTCACGGGAGAAAACGGTGAGTTTTAGCGACTCCTTTCACATAAACACTGCCACTTTTTTGTTTTTCAGTCGCGGAAAGAGTTTTACTCTGAGAGAAAATGCGCTTTATTGAAGGGCTTTTAACACTTTCGTGTACGCTTGTCGTTTTTTTTTTTTTTTAAAAAGGGAAAAATAAACCTCGGCTCAAACATTTTGGGAGTTTAGTTCATTTCAAGTCGCTCACTTTGGTTCAGTTTGGCCGGTTTTTGTGGTTTAAGTCGTGTCCTCTGACTCCGTTTAGGCCGCACATGCAACGTGTAAACGTTATATTGTTACGCAGGTAGTTTTACTTACGTCGCACTTAAGTCTCTGAACAGTTGTATAATTGTTGAATGCAGCACGTAGTTTCACTAAATATCGATTATTCCTCTTGAGATTGGTCGGTGTTCTGATTCTGTATGAGCGAGAATGGCTGTGGCTAAAGTTCTGAGTGAAGTTACTCTGCAAACTAAAGTTTCACTGACATCACTCCATTCAATAAAATCCACGTTACTTTATTGGCATGAACTAAAAGCACGTTTTTCACTGTTACACTGTGCCCATTAATCATTATTTTACGTATAGTACATGTTGTAAATGTGTCCTATAATCCTGGGCATAATCATTTTATTTATATGAAAGTTTTCAAGCTTCCTAGGTGAAAAGAGTATTAAATGTAAGATTAATTAAATCTTAGAAAGAAAGAAAATATGTCCAAATCAACAATCACATACCGCAATTATGTGTAAGTATATGAGACATAATAGTGAAAAATGATAACAAATGTCACCATGAAAGTGAATTCTCAAATTTTAAAATAAATGGAAATGAATATGATGTAAAACTCGGTTCCATATCTGTATTGGTTTAGTCCAATACTGGTTAAAATCACAGAATTGGATAGCAGGGGTAATGGATATGACCCAAAAATCCTTAATATCACATTTTTCACTCAAATACTAAAAATCGTAATAAAAACTAATAATTTCAGTGTCTTTCAATCTGGATATCAGAATCAGAATACTTTTATTGGATATGAATTTATATCATATCCAATAAGTAAAAACTGTATGGAGCCATCCTTTGTAGAAAATAAGAAAGTAAGGTGGCTTTTAAATACTTATAAATAATAAATGAAACCTTATTTAAATTTCTTAAATTCACTACTGTGGTGTTTCCCTGCAGCTCTGCTGACTGTTTTTGTCCTCTCTGTTTTTACAGGAGCGAGGTGTTGGCGTTTGTGCTGGAGGAGGTGGTGGTGGAGGAAGGCAGCTGCCTCTGAAGCTGCAATGGGGGAGATAGAAGGTTCATACCGGGCCCTGCAGACTCCCGGCACCAGGCTGGGAGCCCAGTTCAATGCTGGTATCAGCACTCTGGAGCCGGGCCAGAGCCTCGGCGGCAACATGGTCAGCGGAAACAGGAGCCACGGGCGAGGGCTGCAGATTCGAGTGCAGGGCTTGGACGACTCCCAGGAGTTCTTCGACATAGATGTAAGTGTTTCCTACGTCTTTCCTATGCTGCTGATGAGGCTGAGGTTGTGCTCGCAGCAGCAGACGTTATCTTTCTCAGTCCTGTTAGCGTGTGGTCGGTGACAGCTGCCGCAAGCTGCTTTGGTGCTAAAATCCTTTCCTCCTTAAGTCCTCTTACTCGGCCAACTCGCTATAACTCACCAGGATGCTGGTTTTTGTATGTTTGTTTGTTTCCTCTTGGCTGTGATTTCTGCTCTAGACTTTAAAGTATAGTGGGAGCTTTATTTTGGTTTCTTTTTGCTGTTTCTAAGGGTGACCAACACCAGACCAGCCAGGCCTGAATGTGTTCACATCATTTACACTCAAACTCACCGGAGTTGGTGCGAAAGTCTGTGT
Organism: Microchirus variegatus; assembly: GCF_963457635.1. Lineage (NCBI taxonomy): Eukaryota > Metazoa > Chordata > Actinopteri > Pleuronectiformes > Soleidae > Microchirus > Microchirus variegatus. Next base: position 25,609,365 of record NC_139805.1, on the reverse strand, counting down.
CCCTGTGCTTTGTCTTCAGCTGAGGATGCAAACTTAAATTGGGCCTTCATGTGGAATTTTAAAGCTTTGGCTGTGTAATGTGGTTCTGAGGGGGGTTAGTTTGTTATTTTAAGTAATTGTCTCCAACAGGTTGAATGATTGTGGGTTGAAAAGAAAAGCAATGTCAATATAAATTTTGTCGAGCTAAAAGGTTATTTTCTTTAATTATTGATTAAAAAAAAGAAGACACTTTATTATTGAATGTTGACCCTGTGGGAGTCACTGAAAAATGGCAGAGAAAGAGCAGCCAAAAATTCCCACTTCCACTTCAGACAATGACTTCCTGTGTTTTGGGGTCACAGCTCTGATAAGAGGGCTTACAGTTGTGGTCAAAAATCCCATTTAATCCCAGGTTTAAACAGGTTTTTGATCAGTGGGAATAGTGTGTTACGTCGGCATTTACTTAAATTCAAATTTTACCAATGCATGCAGGTTTCTATAAGCTTTCACTGGCGTTGATGAGGACACTAAGACCTGGGTGAACAAACATGCTTCTTTCTTCTGTGCCTGCTTCATTTTTGGCAGCAATGCAAGTTTCAGTGTAATTTCCAGGGCAACACAAAGACATTCGTCTTCTCGCTGTAAAGCTGCTGTTGCATTAGCCGTCGTCTTTAGCAGACTTTGAATTTTTACAACTTGAAACTTATGCTGCACTCCATTTATGTTGGAACTCGGAAATCGCAAGTGGGTGTGAGGTCACTCCAAAGTTCACTGAGGTACAGTTGAGAAGTTGGAAATGCAATTGTCTCCCAGGCTAGCCATTGTTAGCAATACCAGCTGATAACAACACTGTACAAACAGTGTAAACTGTAAAGCGTTTTTCCATTATACGCCGTATGACTGTGGAGATTTTCGAGTTCTGATTGCAACTGGAACGAGGCGATAAACTCTTTGACTTGCAGTTGAGTTTGAATGAGAGGTGGACGTTTAAAATACACAATAGTTTCCTGCACATTCATGAAGATATGTGTCACAAACAGGCGTTTTTAGTTGTATATTGGTGTGAAAAAAAGCACAAAATAGTACTTTTTTCTTCTTCTCTTCATTGCGTTTACTCTGTAAAGAAGTAAGAGTTGGCAGCTGGTTGGATCAAAACTTCTGCGTGATCCATGTCTTTTAGATCCACGTTTACTTGAAGAGTTGCTGCCGGAGCCATTGAGAAGGCAAATAGGAAGCAATAAGGAAGGAACTATCAGAGAGAGTTTCCTTCCCTTCTGTGGGGGGGAATGTAAATCAAAGTGCAGGCTCCACAATGAACAAACAACCATGCGCTCTCTGACTGAGTCACTGAGCATTCTTTTTTTTTTTAATCTGCAGCGTCATATAAGCAGAACCTGGCAGCCACTCATTGTTAGCATGTGTCCCTAAATCCTGGTGTAGACACAACAGCCACTGCTAAGACAGACGTTTCATAATCTTACGCACCATATGTTGCCTCAAAGTCTCAATCTAATGGACTGTGACAGACACCAGGTTTAATTTGTGTGGAAGCAGGTCTGTGCACTGACGGGTGGAGAGGAGATGGCTCTGTTTTGTCAGGTTTAAGATGATGATGTTAAGAGTTCAGTCAGTTGTGGACACTGCGTTGATGAGAGGACGTGTTCAACAGAAATACTTGGCTGCATTAAAAGAGGAACGACAGCGATGCTGTTGTTGAGTAGACTGCAGTTTGACAGGGAGAGTTCTCGTCTGAGAGGCTCCCGACGTTTTTGCTGCTCATTCACTCTGAGAAGTCAAAGCCTGGCTTGGAAATTAATGTTTGTCTGTGTCTGTAATTGTTCTCAAGTCAAAATTACATCTTTTAAACAACACAATTAAGAAAATGTCAAGGCTGCAGTTTAGGATAGTTGTTATCCAGCACATCTGACATGGGGTTGATGCTTAACTGTCAAAGGTTTTACAGATTTCACAGCGTCTTATCTGAATCTGTTTATATAGATGATTATTGCCATAAATTCCAGGTCATTCAAGATTGATATCTCCTATTAAGCTTCTTCAAGGCTGCAACAAACAGTTATTTTCACAAGCGATTCATCTGTCGATGATTTTCTTAATGAATCGACGAGTTGTTTGTGTTTCCCAAACCGGGAAATGATTCAGTTTGAATTATTTATTGGTTACAGAAACCTGAAAATATTCACATTTAAGAAGCTGAACAATCAAACCAATTAATTGGTTAGCAAAATATTTGACGATTTAATGATCAATTTATAATCTTTCATCTGAGTTTAAACACATTTTAAATTGAAATGCACAGACATTATAAGGATATATTTTGACTTTATCAGTAGATTTTTGGGAAATGTTAAATTATTGTCTTGCAATTCATATTTTTTTTGTTCTCATTGTTGTAGAGTGCAGAGCAATCAACATTTATGCTCTCTAATGTGGAATGCACCAGCATTATTTGACACATTATTACACAGCTGTTGATGGCAAACAAAAAATACTGATTTAAAAGTGATTTACAATGATGATACAAATGATCAAAGTGCTTCTGCCAAAGGAAATTGTTGTAATAAGATTCTGCACGGTAGGACCTGCAACCATTGCAACTTACTCTATATCCTGCTTTCTGCGGCTGCTCTGTCTTCCTGTCTTCTTTATGGTTTCCTACCAGAAACTACATGGTTATATTCTGTCAGATTTCCTTTGGTGGATGAATAAGTGCTTTGACATTTAATCAGATCAGCTTTCCTTACTGTGGTCAGAATAACAAACCATAGATCAAATCTGTGTGATGATAAATAATAATCCTGCAAATCAAATCACTATATCTGTCACATATCTGTAACCTTAATTTCCCCAATTTGTTCTGTGCACAAAATGCGTCTATACGTCTGCCACACGTTATTCTACTTTAATTTCCACTCCCAACATTCATCATCCTGCGTCTGTTTGACCTCTGAATGAATGAACGTTCCCCCCACATTTAAAAGTTCAGTTTTCCCCTCATACGCGCTGCACACAAAAATAGACTCAAAATTGCAGCATTGAATGCTTGAAATGGTTGCGGCCATCGAGCGACTGCCTCCTCCCATTGTGGCGTTTTCGGTTGCACAGCTGCCCAAATACACTCTCCTACATCTGTGCACAGTTCTCATCACCTGCTATTTCCCCACCACCCACTTCACTGCACGTTTTGGTCGTGAAACATCAACGCTCTGGCTGTTAAAGGTGTTTTTAAAAATTGCTTTTGAAAAGTGTTTCCCAGACCCTGTTGCCGTGATCTATAACAGATGCTGTGCTTTGATGTGCTGGCCTGTATCTGCTGCAGGTACTCTGCATGGTCATCAGCAGCAGCAGCAGCAGACATTTGCCTGCATGGCTCTGATCCACAGGCTCCGCCCACTGCCAGCACAGGAGAAAGCTCAGCCTTGTGGTTTCTGGACAGGGAGGCTGGGCTGAGGACAGCAGGGGAAACACAGGCTCCTTTTATCCAGAAACAGCCTGCCCCCTTCACTGGCCGTAACTCTGAGCTTGAAACTTGCAAAAAAAAAAAAAAGTCTGAGGGTGGGATGTGGAACCTTAGCTGTGTGAAAATGCAGGACAGTCAGCGCCGGGGTTCTCTCTCTGTGTGTGTGTGTTGGTGTGAGGGAGGGAATCTGGGCCAGCTTCACTTTAGTGTTAGCAAACAAGCACATAAATAGCAGGGTTGACAACCAACTTGGGGGGGGGGGGGGGGGTGTTAAAGTAGCAGTTCAGAGGGAGCAGTCATGGCGGTGCAAAGTTTGAGCTGGGGTGTGTGTGTGTGTGTGTGGGGGGAAGGGAGAGAGGGTCGCACACACTCAGGAGTGAAGCCCTGGTCAAAGTTTGGTCGAGGAATTTCAACCAGTGGCCTCCTGCAGAAGTCACACTCTGCTTTGTTGGGACCAGATTTATGAAACTAACTGCTGGTTCTCAGCTTCCACTTGGATGTTAATAGTCGTTTTTAATACTGAACTGATCACACAATGCTGATCAAGGCCTTATTCACACAAAGGACTTTTCTCAGAAGTTTTCTCTGGGTTTTCTCTAAATTGACTCTATTGAATCTGCATATCAGGCCTGTATGGGGCACTGTAACGCAGAAATCCACCAAACAGAAGAAGACATGGAACTCTTGTGTTGTCAGTCGTTGCAAGAGCTACAGAGGGGCTATGGTCCATAATTGTTCCAAAGTTGCTTATTGGCTGCACTCACAAAAACTCAAGGATGGTGCTTTGAGATTTTTGGTAAATCTGGATCTCGTTTTTTAAGGATAGCCTTTCATTGTCCCAAGAAATGTTGGTTCTGTGTGGATAAAAAAGCCAAAGTTCTTAAAGCAGGGAAACGCTCCCTGATGACAAAGATGTTGGTGTGATACACAGATATTACGGTATTTATAGCCAAACTGGAGAGTAAGTCACAGAAGTTCTTTAAACTTTTAAGGCCACATTATACTTCTCCGACTGTGTAATGCGTTATCCGTCTGCGTCACCACGTAGACCACTCGAGCCTTTATACTTCTGCGTCGTGGTGATGGATAGGCACTGCAATTTCCCGCCCGATCAGTAGGGGTCGCTGCGCAAGGTTGTTGTGCTTTTGGCTACAGTGAGCAATGGCGTCCGAGGGAGAAAGACTGTTGTTGTTGAAACAGTGGCCGTTTGTCTTTTCTGTGTCCCGGAACACAGTTTTAAGGTAATTTGAGGCGAGAAATTGGCCATTTAGAGTCTAAACATGTGCTGTGTGTGTTAAGATATGACGTATTTATAGTTCGGCAGCGACGAAGTCGGCGGCGTTCAGCTCCGCCCTCTGTGGACGCTCGGTGCTCACTGTGAGCCGGCACAGAGCAGCTTCGCTCGGCCTGTCCTGAGGACCAATCGCAGCTCTTGCCGTCTCCGTTGTCCCTTAACGGAGTGACGGACACTTAAAAAATATTTCGTGCAGTCGGAGACTACGCAGAGGCCCATCAACAGGCTCTGCGGCGACGCAGAGTCTCTGCGTAACCTACGCAGAGCACTTTACGCAGAAGTATAAATTGGGCTTTAGTTTCAGTGCTATTGGATGCATTTGAAACGTAGTGATCCACAAGCAGCTGCAGTCTGAGACACGGTGCTGTGTCCTAGCTTCACTTCCAGGCACTTTTGACTACTTCTCCTACTAAATTTTAAATTAGTCCTGTGCTTTAATCATCTCTATTTTTAGATAGCGTGATGAACTTCACAGATTTAGGGTGTGTGTGTATGTGTGAGGAGGAGGAGGATGTGTGACTCAGTGCAGGCTCAGAAATGAAGTGCTCTCAGATTGTCAGAGCCACTGCAGCTGAGCACTCGGCTCTCGTCTGAACAAAGCTGTCACACTCGGCCTCTGTGCGCTGAAGAAGATGCTCAACAGGCTAATGGCTGCGCCTGAAGGAGCTCTTTAACACCTCAAACAGTCCCTCGCTCTGCACATGATCCATCTGTCCTGCTCATCCCGTTCTGACGTCTTCGGTTATAAATGCTGCTACATTGAGGACATTGAACATCGTCAGTATTGACAGATATTCACCTTGTTATCTGTTGACAAACGGTGCAGAATAAACATAGAGCACTGAACTGACCAGAAGGCCACAGATATGATGTCTGACACGTGGTACACACCACAGTGCAGCTTTCCAAAGGTGCTGAATGAGCAGTATTTTGGCTGTTGACAGGTATTGATTTATTATGTCACACTTTGTCCTATGCTTTCACATCCACGTCCAGTTGAGATTGTATTTCAAAAGGTAAACAACATCTTTTACATGTGTTGTGGGAGTGCTGCGGTGTCTTTAGGAGCGACCCTGGTCTATAAGCTAAGCAGGAAAGCTAACACAGGCTAAAGTCTTCAGGCAAAGACCTATTATCAGCATCCGGTCTAGTGAAACATAAACAGACTTTTGAACGTTTAACTTTCTCTGTGTGAGCAGAGGCTCCAGCTGCTGTGCTGGCAGCAGAAGGTAGCCCCACCCCCTGCACAGGAGACAACACTATGATGATGATCTTTCTGCTTTGGCCGAAAGTAGTAGGGCTGCAGCTATCAAATATTTTTGTAATCGAGTATTCAACCAATTTTTTTGATTAATGGCGGGCGCAAAATTATTCCGAGGAATAATCGGTAGAATACTCGATAACAAAAATATTGGATAGCTGCAGCCCGAGTGAGCTACATTAAATCAGCTAACATCAATGTTTACGTTAGCGTTAGCAACTGGGTGCTTCTCGGCTCAGGTGCTTAATCATTGAGGACGTGCAGCCCCATAGTGTAGTAATGTTCGTTGAAGGCGCAATGTCAGCTGTGCTAATTATAAACATTAAGTATTGTCGTTGTTCCTCTGATCAGCCTGTTGCTGTTGTGTATTGATGTCAGCTGGAATTGTCTCCTGCTCGCTCTCTCTGACATTTAAACAATAATCAGTTGATAATGAATGAATAAACGGACCACAGGTGCATCCCAAACACAGAAAATCAAGACATCAGCAGTTGTTGAGGACATTAATGGTGCTTTTCCACTACACAGTACCGGCACGGCTTGACTTTTTTGCTTTTCCATTAGCGATAGTACCTGGTACTGTTTTTCGTGCCTGCTCTGTTGAGGTTCCAAACCAAGCTGAGCCAGTACTATGCATCACAACCCCTGCCACTGTATTTCGGCCATGCAGGAAGAACTGAACGATTCTGTGAACAAATCTTTTTAATTAAGGGATTTTAATGATTCAGATGCATTGAAAACATCTGCTTTACAAGTCACTAATCACTAGTTGGTGTGTGTCGCATGTAAAATTACGTCACGGCAGTTTCATGCAGCCGTACTATGATGACCCCACGTAGTTTATAGTAGTAATGGAAAAGGACTAAAGCGTGTAAACTTGTAAATGCGTGCCGAGTCGTTGCGAGGCGGTTCGGGACTATGTAGTGGAAAAGCGCCATAACGTTAAGTCACCAGTGAACCTTGAAATGTCTTCACACGAATGTGTGAAAGTGGCCACTGGTGAGCAGAGCATTATGTCAGAAGGAAATCAGCAACCTAAACAATATATGTCCCACTGTGCTACATGCAAGCCCCAACAAACCCCTGCTGTCAGGAGGAGGAGGAGGTTCTTGCTGGAGCTCTCTGCCTTTCACTGGAGTATCAGGAGTATCTGCTGCCCTCGGGTGAACCAGGATCAACCTGTCTGGCGAGCTGCGCCCACGTTAGCGCGAGGTCGGGTGATATCTGGGTCACACCTTTTATGTTTGTTTGGTTATTTTTTTGTAATGAGAATAGAAGTCCTGCCACGTCGGTGGCAGTTTTTTAAACCTGCCACTCAAATACACACACACATGGGAGCCATGGGAAACATCTGTTTGCCATAATCCCTGCAGCTTTCAGAGTTTGATTGGTTGACCCACTGACCCGCCTTTGCGTTTGAGCTCCAGGATGAGACTGTGGTCCACACACATTCACCACATGTTGGGTGTGAACTAACGGAGTGTGATCTCACCGTCACATCACAGGCTGAGAGACTTTTATCTGCATGGCAAAGTGGACTCGCTGTGTTATGTGTGTGCTTTCAGTTGATATTTACACCCCCATAAATTGAGAAATAATGATGATGAGTGATTTGAATTGTGATGTGATGACTAAACTGGACGTGGCTTGAACTCCCTTTGCTTGAAGGCAACATGTGAGTCTGCTATAAACCGTTATTTATTCATTTAATATTTAGTCAGCAAAGCAAAAAATATCTGCTGTTTCTCTCTGTCCTTGCTTAATTACTTACTTAAATAAAGTTGTGATCAGTATTTTATTGTAGAAACTGTGATGTGATATATTTTTTGCCATATCACCCACCATTGTTATTTTGGCGGCGTCAACATATACAAACTTCTTAAAATATGAGATATATAAAAATAATATAATGAATAAAATGTATGTTTCAAATTATACAAAAATAAAAAAAAAGATTTACTATTAAGATGTCACATAAAATAATCCAATCCAAGAACAGTCATAATTAATAGATAAAACATGCTTGATGTGAGGCTGATGTCAGGTCATTTTTCTTCATCCTTAAACTTTATTTAAAATGTAGTTTAATGTTCCTGCAGAGAGTTAATGAGTAACACGGAGGAGGAGCTTCTCAAAGTCAACACACAGTACTTTGCTAATGACATTTAAAAGTTTTTCATAATCTGCTGTGCACTTTAATTTCGGGTTATAGTTTTCACAACATGATAAAACAGAAAATACAGAATAATTACATGTACTGAGAAAATGAGCACAGCACCTGAATCACCGAACATCTGGCTTTATTCCCCACAATTGACATATGCCTTTCAGGTGTGCCACGATACATTTTTCTACTCTCTCTTTGCTCTCTTGATTTTATTATGATCTACATGCGTTTCACTGCAAAAGTAGAGAAAATTATCTATCTCCACAGGTTCAACATCTGCATCTGCTGCGGTGGTGAGAAGAGAAGCTTAGCTTCCTCTGAAATGTCATCAGATATGTGATTTCAATGCTAAAGATCGCAATTAGAACGTGTCACTTAACGTCCTGTGCATCAGAGTAAAAAATGCATCGTCATTTCAGTTCCTCGTACCCGGGCCTGTTTTCAACACTTCAACATCTCAAAGTCCTGACATTCAGTCGACTACAGAGCAGTATTTATTGTTACATTATCAAAAGTAAACCATGTGTAAATACACAACTGACTCACTCTCCACTCCAGGGAGAGATAAAGAAACTTAACAGGATATGATCTGAAAAGAGTATTGTTTTACAGTTACAGTTTCAACCAAAACAAGAGCAAAGATTAGCATGTCCCTTTAAGGTGACGGGTTAGTTAGGCGAGGAATTCTGGAAAATTTAGTAGCCTTAATGTATTGTGCAAGTGTTGTTGACACAGAGGCACTCAGTTGGCCATAGAGCAGGGTTTCGGGTTAAGGCCACAGTATACTTCTCCGACTGCGTAACCACAGAGACCCCTCGAGCCTTCATACTTCTCCGTGGTGACGGATACTCACTGCAATTTCCCGCCCGATCAGTAGGGGTCGCTACGCAAGGTTTGTTGTGCTTTTGGCTACAGTGAGCAATGACGTCCGAGAGAGAAAGACTGTTGTTGAAACAGTGGCCGTATCTCACTGATCTGTGTCACGGAATGCAGTTTTAAGATAATTGGAGGCGAAAAATTAACCATTTAGAGTCTAAACATGTGCTGTGTATTAAGATATAACGTATTTATAGTTTGGCGGCGACGTTGTCGGCGGTGATCAGCTCCGCCTCTGTGGACGCTCGGTGCGCACTGTGGCCGGCACAGAGCAGCATTACCTCGGCCTGTCCTGAGGACCAATCGCAGCCCTAGCCGTCTTTGTTGTCCCTTGACGGAGTGACGCAGAGGGCTCTGCGTAACCTACGTAGAGCACTTTACGCAGGAGTATAAATTGGGCTTAAGTTATCCACACCATGGTCTGGATGGAGGTTGTTTTACTTCAAAAACTAAAAGGCAGCGTGGACACTGTCTTTACAGCTCTGGATGGATTGGTTGAGCTAAAATTACTTTGTTGACGGAGCACTTCAGGCTAGTTCCGTCTTCTGAGAGGCTGATGTCATTACACTGAAACCCATTGAACGAGTCCAACAAAGACAGAATCCCTCAAAATGTTCCTCACATTTGATGGCTGATGTCTTTTTTTGAATTCATATACGTTCTGTGTGAACACTGTTTGGCCTTTACTCAAAGAAAACCCCAGACAGAGCATTTTAACACACCATCGCTTTGTTGTGTGGATGAGATCGGCTGTAATCAGTCACTGCTCACTGTCATATTTACAGCAGATCGCTGAAAGTTTCACCTGCAATTTATATACTCTGTGGATGCAGAACATGTGATTGAATCAAACTAATGAAAAGACTAAATTACAGTCGGTCTCCCGACGCTCTGCGAATTGTAGAGCTTCACTCCAACCAATGCGGAGCAGTTCCTTTTTTATAAGGCCTTTTAAAAATACTATTTAACATCACATCCAGATGTTTCAGGCTATAATTTTCTCTAAAAGTCTTGGGCTGAGATTCCAAACCTCAAGTGCAGTGTGTTCTTAGTACATAGTAATTAGTTCTTCATTTAGTGAAAACAAGCCCCGGAGCATTGAAGGTAAACATGGGCACAGGTCCTGCTGGTGACTCTGCTGCTGCAGCACAAAACATTCATTTACAACTCAAGAAGAGTCACTGTTGATTTACTCAATTCATAAACAGAACAATTTAAATGAGTAACTAACAATGTATATGTAGATATAACAAATTAATTTATAGTTAAAACTTAGATTAAATTAGATGAGCGCTGCAGCAATTGATTACCAGTAATTAACTAGATAATTAAAGGGATGCTTCATGTCTTTTTGAAGTGCGGTTGTACAAGGCACTGACACGAAGTCGGTGTCTGCGCCACGTGTTCCCCTTTCACTGAGGACCAGCATAAATCACCAAATACAGTCTATGGTATCTTTACAATATGTTTTCGCCATTTGTATTTTGTAATAAAACGGTCTTAAAAAAACTGGAAAGTGAGGATTGCAAGGGAAACGCGTTATAGCCACTTAAAAGGCTCTCTTAGTAAACGTGCCAATTATGTGGACGATATTTAAAGTATACGTTTGCCGTCAGACAGACACTGGCCACTGGAAACTGAAGATTGTAAACTGCTTACCTCTCTGCACCAAGGTTTAAAGAGGAAAGCTGCATTTTTGTAGCTCTCACAGACACAGGAGTTGCTCCTAATTTAGAAAGCTTCTGTCACTGGTAAATATAGTGTCATAAACTTCAATTTCCAGTCAGAAAAGTCTAAAAGATATATATCAAAGACTAAAGCTGGTGTAGGTTTTTAAGTGAGTCATTTGGTATGTGACTAATATCTGTTTTGTGTCCCAGCTGGCAGCCATGTTTTCAGTGAGTACAGGCCCACTTGTCTTATGCTAGTTCTTGGCAAATGTGGCACTGTGGAGTAAAAAAAACCAAAAACCTTAACTATCCCTTTAATCGCCAACTATTTTGGTCATTATTGTGTTGTTTGTTTTGATTAGTGTTTTTTTAGTTTTAGTCACAAAGCAGTTGTTCTCTACCAGTGGACTGTTGAGCTAGCTAATGTAGCATCAGCGCTGCACAGCAATATCAAGACACTCGATCGTGACAGTGCTGTAAACAGATGATCCATCAATGAATTCATGAATTGTTTGTTGTTTATTTTGAATAGTTATTATATTTATTATTTCGATTAACGATTACTAAATTAATCGTCAACTATTTAGATAATCGATTAGTCAGTTGGAAGCTTTTTTCATGATTAAAACAAGATTTCTGATTGTTTTAGCTTCTTTAATGTGAATATTTTCTCAGTTTCTTTGCTCCACATAATAAAGAAATCATTAAAACTGAATCATTTTGGTTTGTGTACAAAACAAGACATTGGAGAACATCGTCATTTCCAGGTTTGACAAACACTGATCAACGTTTTTTTTTACATTTTCTGACATTTTATGGACCAAAGGATTAACCGAGAAAATGATCTACAGATTAATCAATCATTAATATTCCCAGAACACCAGTGTGGTCTGTAGCAAAAATCATTTCCTCATTTTTATCCCTGTTGCACACCATTTCTCAGCTTTATTTTTCCTCTTTGAGTCAAAACGAGGCTGATCATTGAGCCCTTCGCGCTGTAATCTGTGTCATCGCTGCAGTTTTTAGATTTCCATGTTGACGTAGTAATGAAAATAATGATTTCTCCTTCTCTTCTTGTTTTTTTTTTTCTTTCCTCCAGCCAAAAGCTCTTGGACAGGAACTGCTCTCTGAAGCTTTCCTCAGAGGGAACCTCATCGAGAGCGATTACTTCGGCTTGGAGTTTCAGAACATGCAGATGAACTGGGTACGTCCTCCAACTACAGTCAGAGTGTTTCCTATTCGAAAAAGATGAAATATCCAAGAACTGACATGCAGACTACCAGTAAATATACAAAACATTTTCAAGACAAAAGGTCACAGTGAGCCGACTGATGCCTGAGTTAGTCTTAAACTTCACACAGCGAGGCACATTTGTTTTGACTGGACCTCAGCACTATATAATCTGAATATTTTTAACTCGTTTGGCAGCAGTGTCCATATGTCAGACTTTCCGTTGTTGGATTCTTCCAGAAACATAAGAGGAATTTAAGACCTCCAACAAGTTTTTATATGCAGCAGAATAGAAGACGAGCTAGTGCTGTTTTTTTATATACAGCATGAGTAAAGAAACCTGATCTGATGTTAATGTAAGGGTAAAAGTGCTAAATGAATCAGATTCTTAGTTCAAAGGCACAACTGACAGAAAAACACAACGTTAGAGTTTAAGCAAATAGTTGATTTGAAAAGACTTTAGGTTGAAGTAAAATTTAAGAAACAAAACGCCAAACAAACCAAACTAATTGTAGAGATTTGCAGGTTTTTCATGAAATAAGAGTTTGTTTCTCTCAGGTTTTTCTTTTCATATTTTATGTGCTTTTATGACTTTAAAACTTACAACCTACACAAAATATAGACTTTAAATGATAATAATCATATTTAGTATTTTATAAAGTAAGAAAACAAAATGACACTGAAATAAAAGCTGAATATGATTTCTGGTTTAGTGTAAGCATTTACTTTGTTTGTGCATAACAATGAATGAACAGAAGAAGAGCTTATGTGTCTTTTGCCGTGTTCAGACTTGACCGCACTTTGAACCTAATCTTTTTTTAAATTATTATTCAAAACTTATTGAAGCTAGGGTCATACTGTATTTGGTCCCAAACAGACATAGATATTCTCCACAAAGAGAACTAATCTAATAAGTTGTCTCTCTCCATGGCCCTGTTCAGACCAGGCATTAACATCCGTCCTTTCATGATCCAATCATGGCCACATCATGCTAAGAACAACTGTTCACACCTGGCATTCAAAGTGTCCTGGATGCATCTCTTACATCTGAGCTCATCTTACTTCCCTGCCCTGCTGAAACCATTAGAAAAAGCTTTGTGTGAGAACAACACGTGGTGCATACTCCAGCTGTTCTGTATCGCACTAATGTTTCAGAGATTCAGGGTTAATTCCTTAACTTTCAGTTCACTGCCGTCTCACTTTACCAGCGTAGCTGTTATGCTTCTGCGTTTCCCTCTGTCACTTGTGATGTGAAATGTATCTGCATCTGTTTCAACACAGACATGAAAACAGTCATTTAGAGCTTATACACACCAGCTATGTTTTATATGGACACCGGAGTAACCGGAGTAAAAGCCTGATCTAAATAAAACGAGGGAACGAGCAGATGTGCAGTGGAAGTGGAAGTTTCTTCTTCTCTTTCTACTTCCCGCAGAATTAAACACATGTCAAAATACTTGGTTATGACTGAACACTTGATGCATGTGGTGGACACACACACCACAATCTGATCTTTTAATTGTGTGTCCAAGATAACTCTGATCTGTAATCTGTAAGGAATGAAGACATTCTGCCCATGTAAACATAGCTCCTTGTGACATCATTTGACAATGGTTTGAATGTAACGTGCACTTATTTTGGAAAATTATCCACTAACGACTTTAAGGTATGAGCACTGATTAGTGTATAAATGCTGTGAAACAAGCGCTCTATGTCAGCTGAGGACGGATTGTGTTCATGCAGCTCAGGAATGTGGACACGTTTGTCCTCGAACCACCTCCAAATGTGGTTTATGTGATCAGATGCATTCAAAATGGAATTGGAGTGTTCTGGAGGGGATCACTGAGGATGGATGTTGATGCCATCCTCAGGGATCAACAACACTCATTAAACCATGTTGTTTGGTGTTGGTTGACACGCGTGCTTCAGCTCATGTTCATGAGAACTATTGTAAAGTGCCAAACCAAAAAAAGAAAGAACTGATTCTGAGCTACAAATCCAAATTGAGCCCTAGGGATTGTTGTGTGAATGTAGCTGAGGAATTCAGGTAAATATCAGCTGATAACAATTTCTACAATGTATTTGACTGGATCCAGCACATTCTTCCTTTCAATTAAACCCAGATGTAATGAGACAGATGGGGGGGGGGGGGGTGTTTACAGTCAATCATACACACTCTGACACTGAGTCAGAGAGTGGTTTAAAAATAAAAACTGACAGCACCAGTTAAATTCCATTGAGAAATCGTCAAATTTCAGTGTTTTTTTTTTTCTCTCTCCAGGTTTGGCTGGAACCAACAAAGCCCGTTGTGAGACAAGTCAGAAGTGAGTGAACTTGAGTATTACCTCATGTTTCATGGCTCTGTCTCTTTGTGTGTGTGTGTTTGCCTTTGCCGATGATGATGATGTTTTTCTGTATTTTCCAGGACCAACGAACACCCTCTTTAGACTGTCGGTGAAATTCTTTCCTCCAGATCCTGGTCAACTGCAGGAGGAATATACCAGGTCACTGTCTCTCTACTCTTTTCTTTCTTTTCTTACTTTCACAGTCTCCTCATGCATATGCAGAGTTTCACTTTGATTCACTTTGTGTTTATTGCAAAGGTGAGAAAAGAGTTGGTACATTATTTAATAAAGAACACAGAACTAGTGGGGAAGTAAATATTTAAGCATTTTCTGTCCAAACATTTATCAGAACCAGGATTGCAAATGTTATGTTTTCTAATAAAACTACATATCCTGGGAATATACACTACTGTTCAAAAGTTTGGGGTCAGTCACTTAGAAATGTCCTTATCAATGTAAATAAATAAATGAATCAGAAATACACTCTATACATTGTTAATGTGGTAACTAGGGCTGCACCGATTGCCATTTTTGGGGCCGATTTCCGATTTTTCAAGAAGTTTGACCTGCCGATACCGATTTTAGCCGATTCTGATTTCAATTTTTTAAACCACTTTACAACATACAGAAATATATATATTTTTGCATATTTTCTTTATTAGAACATTTTAACATATAAATACAATCAGTTCACATCCAAAATCCAACTAACAATACAAAAACGAATCACTACCTGTATGTGTAGTTTATTTAAGTTTAAACATATTTCACAACATAGTACTACACACAAATAAGAAAATGAACTAATGACCAAGAGTGCACATCTCTCTCTCTCTCGCTCTCTCTCTCTCTCTCTGCGTGTGTGTGTGTGTGTCTCGCTCTCTCCCGCCCTGTGCCCCTCTCTCTCTGCGCACACAGGTCTAAATGACAAACAAACAAATGCTGAGTGCTGATCAAAAGTTTTGTGCAAGTGATTTAAGATCCCGACTCTTGTCTTAAATATGACAGGCTTCATTCAGTGATTGAAACAAATATATAAACATGAATGAAACGTTTACATGCAGAGCGCTCACTCGCAAAGCAGACAGCAGCCGCGGCTGCGCGGATGTTGTGTAATCAAATACACCGGTACGGCGGTATATTAAAAATTCATATCATAACAGAAAAAAACGGTATTTGGTGGGAACCGGTATACCGCCCAGCCCTACACTCTACTACATGTGCGTGTAGCTGCGTGCGCTTGTGTTGCTGATGCTGCGCGATGCGGGTGCATTTGATCGGCTTATTAAAATCGGAATATTTCTGTCTGATCCGCCGATCACATGAAAATCGGCCGGTTCCGGTCACTGGCCAATTAATCGGTGCATCCCTAGTGGTAACTATTCTATTAACTATTCTAGCTGCAAACGTCTGTTTTTTAATGGAATATGTACATACAGTAGGTTTATAGAGGCCCATTTCCAGTGTTCTAATGGTACATTGTGTTTGCTAATGGCGTTAGAAGGCTAACCCTTGAAAACCCTTGTGCAATGACTTTAGCACAGCTGAAAACAGTTTTGCTGGTTCTTTGACGAAAGGGCAAAATTATTACTTTGAATAAAAATCATTATTTCTAATCTTGTCAATGTCTAGACTATATTTTCTATTCATTTTGCAACTCTTTTGATGAATAAAAGTGTGACTTTTAATGGAAAACACAAAAAACTCCAGGTTCCTAGAGATGAACATTAACATATCGTCCGCGTATGTGCTTATCTTTTATAGGTATTTGTTCTCGCTGCAGATGAAGAGAGACCTGATGGAGGGCAGGTTGATCTGCTCGGAGAATACCGGAGCCCTGCTTGCCTCCCACCTCGTCCAGTGTACGTCTAGCACGATTATTTTAATGTAATGGTCGCATGACGTGGTTCAGACACGTTTACGCGGACAGATAATGATCGTAGAAAAACTGTTGACCGTTGACCTCCGTCTCTTGCACACCACAGCGGAGATTGGCGACTACGACGACGCGGCCGACGGAGACTTCCTGAGGACAAACAAGCTGCTGCCTTATCAAGAGAAGGTGGAGGAGAGGATCATGGAGCTCCACCGCAGACATGTGTGAGTTTGTCCTTCTCATCTGCACCACACCGGCTGAGTTATATGGAGTTTTTCTTCAGATCATGTATGTCTGGAGAAGATTAATTTAATGTCCGTGGTTTGAAAAACAACATTCTCAACTAAAGCATTTGTATTGTCAGAAATGTATTCCTCATTGTTCTGCATATCACATGAGCGCAACGCATCTTTATTTCACCTGTTGATTGTCATTTTGAAGCCTTTTTAGTGGCTTTAAAAGCCATTTTAAAGCAGATAAGACAATGCATGCATGATGGGGTGGAGTTTGTGTTGGAGCTCAAGGCCCGATAGATCTCCGAGCACAACATCTGCTGTCAATCACACCATTGCAACACCCCATAGGCTCTGTGACTCTAAATGAGACAAAATGGTTTAGAAGAGCACCAAACTAAAGTGATTTAGACCAAAATGTTGACTCTCGCATCGTAAATATAATAAGTAGCACTGTTGTTTTCTCATTGGCTTGCATACAAACCAGTGGAGTAGGCCCCTGTTGGCCATTCAAGAGAATACATGGTCCACATACTTCTGTGTTGGCTTCTCTTTCCTAACCTGGTTACAAAAAATGACATCACCTATAGCAGTATAGGAATCCTCATCATGAAGATCAAGAAATGATGATTTTATGATGGGGCAATAACATTATGATGTCATTATCCTCTATGGTTATTATTAAGTGTGTTGACATTTTGTGCCAGAGTAACGTGAGATGTGTGAGTGTGACTGATTCTCTTTGACTCCTGACGGTGCGTTAAGCCGGTTTTAAGCCCGTTTGTCTTGACGTTGTTTGACCCAGCTCCCCGTCACAGTCTGTCCTCTGACCCAGGCGCCATCACATTATCCTGGATCATTCAGAGCAGTTACTTCCTGCTGTGAAGATGTTGTGGTGTCGCGTCAGTCATGATTGATGTTGATTATGATTTTCTGAGTTTATTTGCCCATCATACTGTATTTAAATGTTCAAAAAGCAAAGAAATGTATATGTTCATAGACTAAAAACTCAATATATCTGTGTTTATGCTGTACTCTATTTGTAAGATAGAAATGCCATTTGAAATTTTAAAATATTATGTATTATATTTTGAATATTTAAGACGTCAGATCATGCCATGATGGAAAAACAACAACATTAGTGGAAGGCAGAACACAAGCATTGAACATGTTTAGTTCAGGGTATGGTTGTTAAAAACAGTTAAAACAGACTTTCTACACTATATAAAAGCTATTTTTTAAGGTAATGGAGGCACCTAGAAAAATACAGCAGAACGGAAGTTGTTATTTAACTGTGTTCAAGCTCTATGTTGAAGAATATTCAATTAAGGAGCCTGGCATTTTAATATTTGCTTGCGTCTTAATACAAAACAACATTATAGGAGTTTCTTTGCTCAGATTTTTCTCTGCCCAAACTGCTCTCTATACTTTTCCCACCACTTGTCTCCTTGTTATCTCAGGACTATCCTTTGGCCAACAGGGGCTTTTTTCAACCCAGTGTATTAGGCAGCTCTAAAGACCTCTGCTAATCTCTTCCTCTGGTTGCCAAGCGGCAAGTTCCCAGGTCCTAATCCCCCTCCGGCCCCCACTCTGGACAGTCTATTAGCCATAAGGCCAGTGGGGCAGTGGGGCAGGGGAGGGAACCTAAAGAGATTCAGCCGCTTAACGGATGAACAAAATTAGAATGTGGTGATGATTGGATGGATATGTCTTCCTAACATGCGGTTTGGTTGTAATCACATGGTTTTTAGATAAAGCCTCTCAAATCCTCACAGTTATATAGGGATTTGAAGGCACAACCACACCACTGGTCATGATATCATCTTGCTTTGTCTGGACTGTATACGTGGTAAATGAAAAGGAAGCGTTGCATCACATCATGGCCTGATAAGCTGTTTGAAAATGTCTTAATTTAATGAGCATTAGGAATCTATAGAAGGGAGATTAAGCAAAATGTGTAAATTGAGAGTTTTAATGTGTTAAATATATCCGTTTTTCATTGGATAGCAATATGATTTTTGCCACTATCACTATTGTTCAGTATGATTCAAGGGCCTGCAGTGATTAATATGAAGGACTATTTGATGAATTGTTTCTCCTGTAGTTAAAAGGGAACTATAATTAAGCATATGATCATACAGGAGTCACAAGGAACTGGGACCAAGATCACAAGTTCCAAGTTTAGTTCACAATTTTAACAATTGTTTTTACAAGTATCTTGAATCTGGATCAGTGTCTGGATCACCACTAAAATTACATAACATCTTCCTTTGGCTATAACCTACATAAAGGGCTTTTCCATTTAGAGCTGCAGCTAATTATTATTTTCATAATTGATTAATCTAGTAACCATTTGGTCAATAAATGAAAGTAAATGTTAAAAAAGTTGATCAGTGTTTGTCAAACCTGGAAATGATGATGTCCACAAACCACAATAATTCACTTTACTTCACTTGATTTATTTGTATTATGGATCAAATAAATAAAATAGAAAATATTCACATTTAAGAAGCAAAACAAACCGATGAATCGATCATCAAAAAAAGTTGACAATTAATTTAGTAATCGATTAATAATCGATTGATCGAGTAATTGTTTACGCTCTATTTCCATTATACAGTTCTCGCACTACTTGACTCTACTACTTGTCTTTTTCCATTTCTTCATAGTAAATTCACCCACAATTTTGCTTAAACTTGATCAAAAAGTACCTGAAACTGAAACAGTTTAACTTGATGAACCGTTATATTTGTGTTTTGTGTAACAGATCATGTAAATAGGGCTGCAACTAAGGATTATTTTCTCAATTAATCCATTAGATGTATTGTTCTGTTTCCCAAATTCCAAAATGATTCAGTTATAATGATTTATTTGTTATGAGGAGCACTCAACCCGATTTTAGTCATTGATTAGTTGTTGCAGCCTTACATGTACTACGTGTCATTTTGTGGAAACCGATCCTGAATTGATGTAAGACAGTGCTGAGTTTTATGTTCCATTTCATAAAGTGAGTCATGCACATGGAAAAAAAAGGGAAGAAAATAATGTGTTTTTATTTTACTTCTTCAGGGGTCAAACTCCAGCTGAATCAGATTTCCAAATCCTGGAGATTGCTCGTAAACTGGAGATGTACGGCGTCCGTTTCCACCAGGCAGCTGACCGCGAAGGCACCAAGATCAACCTGGCTGTTGCCAATATGGGCCTTCAGGTTTTCCAGGTGAGCGAGGTCATCATATCAGCCGTCTGTGGTCACTGTGGTCAACATTTTGAGCCGAGACGTTTTCTTTCTCTTTTTAACAGGGCAACACAAAAATAAACACCTTCAACTGGTCCAAGATTCGCAAACTGAGCTTCAAAAGAAAACGCTTCCTGATCAAGCTTCACCCAGAAGTTCATGTACGTGGAAAGGAAAATATTATGACTCATCCGTGTTTGTTTTCATGTGTCAGACTCTCTCACTGACTGACTCTGCTTCTATGTGTGCAGGGACCACATCAGGACACTCTGGAGTTCATGATGGCCAGTCGAGACCAGTGTAAAATCTTTTGGAAGATCTGCGTGGAGTATCACTCGTTTTTCCGCTTGTTGGATCAACCTCAACCCAAAACCAAAGCTCTCCTCTTCACAAGAGGCTCCTCCTTCAGATACAGGTGACAACTGCTCACTAACCACTGACATTTGAGTAAATACTAAACAGTACTGCGAGTGTGGAAAAGCTAGCTAGGGCAGCAGTATTACATGCTTAAAAAACAGTTATAACCTTTCATTTCAGGTTTAGAAACAATTAAATTGTCTATATATATTGTTGAATTCTGCTATGACACAAATAATTTTTTTTACACACGTTAATGCATGACGTGTTTCCATGACAACTGTTTGGAAAAAGATGCGCGTGACGTCATGTTTGTGCCACGGCACCGGAGTCCAGGCACCGTTTACCTATTAGCTACATTAGCTGCGTTAGCGCCTTTAGCACCATTAGCGCACTTATAGCCGAACTGGAGCGGTCCGTTTATTAAACGAAAAAGCAGCGCTGCAAATAACCAGCGTACCTGTGTACTGCGTATGTGTGCCTCTGTTTTTAAAGTTTAGCGTTACTTTAGAGACTCATTTTAACAATCAGGAGTCACGTAAACATGAAGTCACGCATCTTTTCAGTCGTCATGGAAACATATCATGCGTTATTAGTGCCCAGCACTAATTCATTCATCAAGATATATTTTTTCTTTTAGAATATTTAGTGTATTCACAGACACTTTATCACAATATGACGATATTGAAAATCTAAGACGATATCCTCTCCCATGTCACCATATATAGATATTATATCGCTAAATGGCATGCTACACTTTGAAAAAGGGAGAAAAAGTTTTTTTTTGATGCTGTCATGGTTTCTCATGACAGCTCTCGCTGCACTGTGTTCAAAACACTCTGTGGTTCTTGCCGTTCTTAGTTGCCCTCAGTGGAAGAAAACCCATATTTAATGTGGTCTGTGTTGTGGTTTTGTTTTGTTTTGTTTTGCCAAGATTGTGAAAGCTCAGATGTGCACTACTACCTTCTTATATGACAGGCATGTGTCACTGACGGTGACGTCTGTGAGCGTCTGCCTCTCCAGACAAACATAAACAGATAAACAGGCAAGCGTAGACATAAACAAACTCCTATTTTGAGCCCTCAATTTTTGCCAATTGACACGAGTGAGAAGCAGAAGCTAATAGAGAAGAGTTCAGCATAGACTCCCTCTGGTGGCTAACTCTCCTCCAGGGACGACAACAGTTTTTGTGAACAGTCTGTGGAACTGTCACATGGTAAAATGTACATGTCCTTTAAATATGAGTAAAAATGCATAATCTTTTCTTTCACACACGTGTCTGTGACACACTCACTTTGGCCCAGGGATCCAGTTTTGGTTTGTGACACACCATTTGATTTGAGTTGATAATTATGATACAAAGTGCTTCATAAACAGTAAAGAAACACAGATGTTGAATACATACATTTTTTCATAGGAAACGGTTCATAGGTTCAGTGTTTTAACTCGAAGCTCTTTCTCTCAGTGGAAGAACTCAAAAGCAGCTTCTGGAGTACGTGAGGGAAAATGGAGCAAAGCGAACGCCGTACCAGAGGTGTGTGTGTAATATAATATAATATAATATAATGTAATATAATATGTACACTCCTTGTTGAAAGAATACTCAGATTGTCTTTTCAGATTCTTCAGAAACACTTTCTGACGCGATGTTCTTCTTTCCTCAGGAGGAACAGTAAAATACAAATGTCTGCTCGTTCCTTTGCAACAGATGTGCCAAAACAGGTCAGTTGATGCATTCGGGCAAGATTTTTGAAGTGATTCTAGGAAATGAGGCATTGAACAAATATGACTGGAGTTTGTGATATTTATATCGTCGTCCAGATTTAGCACAACCATCAAACTTGATGTTCTAGTGGATTTGTTAAAAGTAAAAGCTGTCGTCAGGGGAAAGGACCGTTATGGCAGTGCATTTGGTATTAAATTTCATTATAAGGGAAGATGTTAAAAATATAAATAATGTGTTTTAATTTGATTTAAATCACCCTGACATTACCCTTTTCCAACATTTAATAAAACTGCCTTGGAAGTTTTTCAAAATGCCTTGAAACGAGGTAAATAAAAAAAATGAACCAAAGTAATCAACTGCAAACATGAATATCCTCTCCCTCCAGTCTTATAATTCAGTGCTTCAGGTCCACTTGAGTGAATGAACTAACTCTTCTCCTGTATTACTATCTTTTCTCTGTTGTTCTCCCTCTTGTGTTTTCAGACCTTGTCGTTCAACGACAGTCTCAGGAGCCCAGGTTCCCCCTCCTCAGCCTCAGTGTCCTTCAACCCAGCGTCCCACGTGTCCGCCGTCCTCCCTCGCACGGAGCTGCAGCCTCCGCCTTTCCCCACGCTCGGCTCGTCTCCCCAGAAGCTGCTGCCGCTTCACTCCCCTGCACACGACACACGACCCTCCAGCCCGCCGAGGGGAGATACCGCCAAGGCCGCGCCCCCGCCCCACTACACTTTTCAAGGTGCCCCCAGCAATCAGGCAGCAGGACACTGCAGCCCCGTGTTTGTGTGTGTAGACAGCGGCACTTCTAAGTCACAGCCGTCCAAAAAGGGCAATGAGGATAACGATCTCGGGGGCAGGTGGGGTACAGTGGGCGGGTCGGGGAGGAGGAAGGGCGTTCTCACACCTGAAGCGTTCCAGGCGGAGCTTTTGCGCACAAAGCAGAGTCCGTTGTTCTCGATGTCCAGCACGCCTCTTCACGTCACTGAGGAGTTCATAGACGACGACCCAACAGAGATTTCCTTTTACGGCGGCGGGGCCGAGGCGTACTCTTTCAACCTCGCGGATAAAGTCGGTCCGTTTCCTCACGTAGAAGACGGCGATCTTAGTAAAAACAGAATCTTTAGTGTTGGCATCGAGGATCTGAACGGTAACAACAACCCTTTCCCTGATAGCATCGTGGGTCACTCCGAGACCAGCTCGCTCGTCAATAACCGCTCCGAGTGCAGCTCGCTCGACAACCTGGGCCTCAGCTCTGCTGGCGAGTCCATGTCGGCGGTTTACGGCGCCCCCGACTCCTCGTCGCTCCGCCTGCCAGGCTCTGACATCCAGTCAGAAGCCAGCTCCATGGTCAACTTCCCGGCGTACTCCATTCGCTCGGAGAGCAGCTCGGCCGTGCAGTTCAGTGACCTGGTGGAGCAGCTGGAGCAGCTCAGTTACCCGCCCACGGCCACTGAGGGCTCCAGGAACGGCAGCTCAGATTCAGACTCTGACTGGGGCTCTGACAGCATCCTCCCCCCCGAGCAGAACCTCTTTTACAGTAACCCCCTGACAGGAAGCAGCGGGATCGAGGGTTTCTTGCTTCAGTGCCACAACCTGCAGGCGCTGGCCCTCACAGACAACTCTGCATCCCCTCAGATTAAAATGTAGCAGCACTAAAGTCACAGAGCTGCGCAGAAAATATAGGAAAATAACTCATAATAATAATTACCAGCAGCTGTCATGCTTTCATTTTTAATCTTCTCTTTATCCTGAGTAGTGAAGGAGAACATTTTCTGCAGCAGGACACGCATGTTTTCACACATTTGCACAGCAATCTTTGCGAGCGTTGTCAGTCCAGGTTGTGGTGCTTTCAAAAAAAAAACACGTCCACACTATTCTGTTTTCTGTTTTAAAACGCATCAAATCTGCCACAGATTAACCTGCAGTCCACATAACCATTTCATCTATTATCATTGTTATTATTATGACCTTTCATTAATAAGCAGGATCTCCTAACTGAGGGTCCTGGCAGCTAGCATCATTTAAAGGATTATAGACAGTAAAATAATAATAGTAATCATTAAATACAAAAGCAGAATTCTAAAATATCAAAATATGCACCATAAGATGTACAGCTTTCTGTAATAAAACAGTGGCTTTGAGATTAAGTTAAAACAAAATCCTACAGTCAGGTTTAAATTATTTTAAACTCATTCTTTGTCAGTTATTCCACAGTGGAACACATACGGACGAAGCCTTTTGTCCGTCATTGTGCACATAGCAGGAACATCTCGTCAGTCAGTCAGGAAAGCGATGATGA
Source organism: Microchirus variegatus (assembly GCF_963457635.1). Classification (NCBI taxonomy): domain Eukaryota; kingdom Metazoa; phylum Chordata; class Actinopteri; order Pleuronectiformes; family Soleidae; genus Microchirus; species Microchirus variegatus. The sequence continues at coordinate 25,585,345 of NC_139805.1, read as the reverse complement.
AGAGCTGAAAAACAAACGTGCTGCCAGAGCTCTCGCTGGCTTATCCCTGCAGCCAGAAAACTGCCAGGCCCTCGGCTGTGGTCTGATTCTCGAGGCTATCAGGCAAACGCAAGATGTCAAAAGGCACAGTGGACGATTACAGAAATACTGATAATGAGTAGTATTCCCCCATTCCACTGCCACAAAATCCACCTGCGTTTCAGTCTATTTCGGATCAGGCATAAATAAAAAAAACACTTGAGTGTTTGGAAGTGTAGCGTAAATGTCCATTCCCAACGCAGACAAACAGCGTGTATAAATACAAAAGCTTTAATGAGCTTGCAATGAGCAGCCAAAAGACGACGAGAGATGTTCTGAACTTGGTGTCTGCAGAAGTTACCAAGGCTGTTGAGCAACTATAATATTGTATATAATATATAATATAAGTGGAGGCTGTGCACAGAGGGATGCAGCAGTGCTTTGATGTTGTCCCCTCACAACCCTGAAATTTAAACAGCTCTTTCATTTTGCGGCCATTTTTAATCCCTTGGGACCATTTACTAAAAGACGGTGTAAACATTTCCGTTCCTTAGTGACTGGCTTGTATTTTAGTGGATGTTGTAAGTGATGCTGTGTGAATATGCTCCATTTTTTAAGAAGATGACATTGAAACTATGCTAACAATTAGCATGTTGATTTTGACAGTGAGCTGTTGTGGACACAGATATGAAGCTGAAAGACTCGTCTGGATGGAGATCTTAAACAAAAACACAGTAGTGTGGATGTAACCTGTGCGTCCTGGCCTCGTTTTTCATGAGACTCTTTAATCTGGTTCCATTTTTTGGTCGTCTTATCTGCAGAGCTTGGCCTCTTTTGGAGCAAATGTTGGTTTTTCACTTGAGGCGTTTTTATCCTCTCAATCATCTTTAGAAAACTCAGAAGACTGTTGCCGCTCGCATGCATCGTTTCGTTAGTTTTTGTCATCATATCATATTTGATATCTTTAAAAAAACAGTTCATAGGAAATCAAATTTTCGAAACTTAATTTACATTTATTAATGAAATGAGCGGAATCTTATCTTAGATGATCTCTTTGTGCAGCGTGTGTGTGTGTTTTCAGTCTCTAATCTCAGGGTACTAAAAATGAAAGCAGCAGTTCAGCTTCAGTGACGCTCAAAAACAAAACAGTCCCAACTTTTTTTAAACATTTGCACTTGAGCTCGTCGCTGACACCTGCTGGCTAAAGCGGTCGGCGCGTTTTCACGTCCACAGTGAGGAGAAGGTGAAGGATAATAAATCATGAGATAGATAATAGTTCACTTGCTAACATTTTACTTCATGTGTAGGAAAGAATGTAATTCAATGAGCCATTTAAAAGCATTAATTAATTAATTAACACCACTTTCTACACAGTGAATGTATCGTCCACAGTCCAGGAGAAAGAGCCCAACAGCATTGTGGGAACTGTAGTATCTTGCTTGTTCGTTTGTTGTGCAGTGTGGAAAAGGTTGACGTTGCTTTGTGTGGCCTTCAGGATTTTTCTCGCATTAACAATTTTTCAGGATTCCACTAACATGGTGTTATAGGAAGGAAACGGGGAGGGGATTTGTTTTTTTTTTGCACATTAACTTTACATGTTTTCACTACTTTTAATTAGCAGGGTCTTATTTATGCATTTTAAAGGCAGACTTTTGTTTCCAGTCACACAGAGCCCGAATAAACTTTAAGACTGACACAGTTTTAATTTGTAAAAAATTACAAATTAAACTTGAGACAAATTCAAATCATTTTTGAATGAATCCAATACTACATACAATATAAAAGTTATGTCTGTCCTGTGTTGAAAATGTATTGATTCTACTATTCAGCTGGAGACATTTTTAATCATTTTTCGGCATTGTTTCCTAAGTAAAAATACATTTTCATATCAGCAATGATAAACAAAGATATTGGTTATATCTTTAAAATCAGTGTTTACCAAAACAAAATTAAGATAACGCACTCTCAGACATCTATTACTATACAAAACATGGCAAATGTCTGCATGGTATTTATAATGACTATTTTTTTCTGCCATTTCTGCAGCACCGAATATGCATTTGATATAAGATAGATACATATATTGTGAAATTAAGTAATTTTATCACCAAATTAGTCCAGTCTGCTTGTGACTGCTTGACCACAGACATCAGGGATCCATCATTTTTGTCTGATTTTCTGAAATCTGACAAACGATATCACAGGAATCTGACTCTTTTGGTTTCCTGGTGTCAATTCCTCCTCTTACGCAGTTATAGTTCGTTTTCTTTCTTTAAAAAAAAACAAAAAAAACAATCTGCTTGAACGCAGGTTTTGTCTCATTTCGCACTTGCACCACGCGGTGCCTTAAACTGCACTTACTCTCACTCTTATTCCTGCAAGCATGCTTTTCTAACTCAGGTGTGACTTCCTGTTCCAGAGTTTGCGCCGCTTTCCCGCGCTTTAGCCGATAAACATTTGCGTGTTCTCATTGTCATATTGAAGGATGGCAAGTAGCCATTTACATTTTCCCTCAAATGTATTTTCAGAAGTGTTTGAAGCGTCAGTCGGACAAACTAATTTCTGATGAAGGGTTTTTTTGGGGGGGGAATGGGGAGGAGTGTCGGTTCCCCGTCTGCCGTGTCACGTCTCGCCTTCACACATTTTAATCCACGGCGTTTTTAAGCTAAGCTGCACTTACAAGTAATCATCACTTAATCCTGAACTTGTATATTTTTTTCTCACTAATTACATAAACTTATGTGTAACTTCATGTTTGTATGTTTCTACTCTCAAGAATAAAGGAATCACTTTTGGGTACTACCATGAATGTCAGATTCTTTTTGGGGATGTGATTCTCTCACCTGCTCTTGACAGGAAACTTTATTAAAAATAAACCTTCATCGTGGCAGTGGCAACATTTTTAACCCGATCCCTAAGAACGATGAAGAATCCAGTGATTTGAAACAGTTCCTGGACCAGTTGAGGGACATGTCCTCACGTAGAAGTTTGAAAAATGAAGCCTCATTGTCCTTTTTTTTTTTTGAACATTTGAGGCAGTTGACTCAGCCGTGTGTGTGTTTCTGTGTGTGTGAGTGTTTGGACAGGCTTTGTGCCAAGTCATTCCACTGTAAAAACCCCTCCTCCTCCGCCACCTCCCCCCTGTTCGTCCTCCTGCTGTGGAGCGTGACGTCTGCCTTCCTCTTGTGTCGTTCCCTGCAGGGCCCTTCAGACAAACTATAAACAAGTATTTTCCCTCCAGACAAACCACATTCTTGATCAGTCTTTTTTTTTTTTTTTCCTGAGCAATTGTTTCCGGGTCGAGGGCCGATTTTCTTTTTCTTTTTTCACTCTCTCTCTCTCTCTCTCTCTCTCTCCTGTTCCTCCCCCCCTTCCTCCACCCTCTCTAATAGAATTAGAAGAACAGCTGTGTTGACCTGTGACAGCTCAGCGTTTCTTCCGTTGTTTGTCGTGAAGCAAAGTTCACAGACGGGCCGAGTCGTTTTCTCTGAAATGGAAACGTGCTCGTATAAGTTGGTAATGAATCATTTTGTCCTGCCTTTGTTGTGGATGGCTATAAAAACAATGGCGGGAGAGAGAGAAATGTGGGGAGCATTACATTCTCTCGGTCTTCTCTTCTTTCATGTGTGTCCTCTGTGTGTGTGAGTGTGTGTGTGAGATGAACTTTTATACTAACATGTTTTTTCTCTGTGGGCAAATGAAATAGTCGCGGTTAAACGGGTTTAGTGGAAGTGAAGCTTACTGTCATATTAGCCGTAATGCAACATTTTAAGATATTGGTTTAAGTTGTGCTTGGTTTTGAGGACGTGATTATGTGACTTATAAAGCTGCCGTTGGTGTTAGTGTTATTATTCCGCCTCTGTTAGATCTTCATGAACCGAAGCAATGTGATTTTTTTTTTTTACATGTGTTCAGTATAGCAGTATTTTCTTGGCAGTACAATTCCCTTCTGAAATTTATCCTGTTTGCCTCTTGGTCTTTTCAGCCACTTAACTAGCGCAATGTTGCACTTGCCTCCAACTGTCTCACTGTAAATGATCTGAAACATTCTGAAAATGTTTGAAAGTAGTTGCTCGAAAAGTAAAGTTGATTCTTGAGTCTCTTCTTCTGGTCCTTTTAATGGTAACATTTTAGGATGAAGCCCCTCCCCCTTTTGGACTTTTGTTCCCCCCCCACCTATTTTTTGCGTTGCTTTGCGGTGTAGGCAGTCGTTGCTAATGCTGGAATACCAATGTTTCCACTAAAGGGATATATACATGCAGTTGTTTGGTAGAGCAGCCAGTAGTCTTAGAACTTGACTTGTGATTGGTCAAATCTGCGTTTCCACCAAGCATAAAAGTACAGTGCTTTTTGCCATTTTACCGCGATATGTTCTGGAACAGTAAACTGTAATCTGGCTTGGCTTGAGTTTCAACCATGATTGTTGCACCAGCTATGTGCATTTTCATTGCACATAGCTCCTCATTAAATTCCCAAAAAAACTCAAAAGTGTCAGCCAGTCAACAGATTACAGTGTGTTTAGCTCCACCCTTTAAGTGCTAAACCACTGTGCTAGCTATATAGAACTATGTCCCCTCCCCCAACTTCAACAAATGATTTATAAAGGTTTTGGTTGCTACCGATCTGCTAATGCATAGCAAAAGTAGTTAAATGTGACTAAATTCCGGTTGTCCGTCCTCCACAGATCCAGTGGTGGACAGCCCTCAGCTCTCGCCCTTCAACTCCAAGGATCCTCTCTGCCTGTCGCCTGCCTTCCAGCTGTCGACCCTCAGCCTGCCGGGTCACGCGCCGTCGCCCCTGCAAAGCCCCATCCTGAGTGAGGTGGGCAGCAGTGCCAGGCTAGAGGAGGAAGAGGAGGGCAGGAGGAAGGTACACTGCTCACATGCCACCCTTCCACCCCCCTTCTCCTGCCCAGTTAAAGTCAAATGTGCAGGATATTTCCAAGTTGTTCACAAACCGAGGGGTAAATTAGTGTTGTTATTTTATCTGTTTCAGCGCTATCCTACCGACAAGGCCTACTTCATTGCCAAAGAGATTCTGACCACAGAGAGAACATACTTGAAAGACCTTGAGGTCATCACAGTGGTAAGTCGATCTTTCTATTCACTTTGTTGGGATTTACCAAGGCTGAAGTTTGAGATTCTCTTGCTAGTCTAAGTTCCAGATAATGTCCAACAGCAGGAGAAACTAAGATGATCTTCAGACTTAGTCTTGATCTAAATGCCTGGACATTATTAGGATTTCACCTCTGAAAACCGTTCATTTTGATGATCAAGATATAGCGGACCCATTGACTGCAGATGTTTTCCTGGACATGTAAATCATATTTGTTTGTCCAGTGGTTCCGAAGTGCTGTGATCAAAGAAAACGCCATGCCCGAAGGCCTGATGACCCTCCTCTTCTCCAACATCGACCCTATCTACGAGTTCCACCGAGGCTTCCTCAAGGAGTTGGACCAGAGGCTGGCTCTCTGGTAGGTGACCTCACATACAATATACATACATGTACATAGTGTGTATGTACGTCTATATACATGTGTTCATAATAATCTAATGAATGTAATGGGTTTTACATAGGAGAGGTTTTCACAACTTTCAAGTTTAGCTTACAGCTAACTACTGAAGATGACTATGATCTGGATGACTGAGAAACTTCACATACATGTCACTTTTAAAATGTTGTTCTGTTTGCTTTAAAAGAACAAAATGATGGTTTACTTTCCAACACTTTACATTGTGGAATACAAAACTTCCGCAGGGAGGGACGCTCGAACGCTCATGCCAAAGGCGACTACCAGAGGATCGGTGATGTGATGCTGAGGAACATGTGCGCTCTGAAGGTGATTTCTAGCTCATCAACCATCCCCTCACAAGTTTGACCCGGTGTTGTGTAACGGATTTCGTGGTCGTCTTCCGCAGGAGTTTACCGGCTTCCTGCAGAAGCACGACGAGGTGTTGACGGAGTTGGAGAAGGCCACCAGGAGACTGAAGAAGCTGGAGACGGTCTACAAAGAGTTTGAGCTGCAGAAGGTCTGTTACCTGCCGCTCAACACGTTCCTGCTCAAACCGATCCAGCGCCTCATGCACTACAAACTCATCCTGGAGAGACTGTGCAAACATTACTCGCCCACTCACCGTGATCATGACGACTGCAAGAGTGAGTTCTCCTTTTACTGCTGTTACTGATGATGAGTATTAACCAGCTAAACTAAGGCTGTTAAAGTAAGACTGCTAGCATCAGAAGGCTTAACTAAGACTGCTATAGCACGACTACTAAACTAAGACTGCTATAGTAAGACTGCTAAGACTGCTAAACTAAGACTGTTATAGTAAGACTGCTAGCATCAGAAGGCTTAAGTAAGATTGCTAAAGTAATGTTCTGGAATTTCCATACTCTAAGCAACATCATCAACATGGGATTCCAAGATAGCCGCCGCCAAAAACTGCTACCTTTACTGCTAATAGCACTTAAGTCGTATCTGTTTCACAGTAATTCAGTTGTACACATAATATTGTTTCATTTGTAACCATAGACTACGCTGTTTTGTGTGTGCAAAATACCATGTTAGCGTTGTTGTTGACTCACATTGCTAGAGGTTGGCAAGATGCACAGTATCGTCTAAAATAATATGATTGTTGTTTGAAACTGAAGTGAACTGTTATGTTGTATTGTTTCCTGTTTGCTCATTTTTCTTCTGACAATATCCCTCAAATCGCACTCTAAAATCAGTATATCATATATCAGAAACCTAGAAGCCCTAAAAATACTATGTATTCAAACTATTTTGACCTCTAATCATTTTTCCTGTTTTTACACAGAGGCTCTGAAGGAAGTAGCTGACATCGCCACTCAGCTCCAGAGCAGCCTGATCCGACTGGAGAATTTCCAGAAGCTGACAGAGCTGCAGAGAGACCTGATCGGGATAGAGAACCTGACAGCACCAGGCAGAGTGAGTGCAGTGACACAGAGAGTAGAGTAGAGGGCGCTGGGGATCCAACAATGTTGACTTTTTCCTCTTTTTGTTTGCAGGAGTTCATACGAGAGGGATGTCTGTACAAGCTGACTAAGAAAGGGCTGCAGCAGAGGATGTTTTTCCTGGTTGGTGCACAAACACCATCAGATTCATCAGTTCCAAACTGTGATTCAGTAAATAATTCCTCCGCTTGTCTGTTGTCTGTTCCAGTTCTCCGACATGCTCCTCTACACCAGTAAAGGTGTCACAGCAACCAATCAGTTCAAAGTGCACGGACAGCTGCCTCTTCACGGCATGATTGTGAGTATTCAGACTCTCTGCACCAGTTTATCCCGACTCTGAGGACTTTATTAGACGTCGAGTGATGACACAAGAGCCTGATCCATGTATCTGTGGGTGTCCATATCGATAATTATAACAAGATTGACATCCAGAGATCCAATTTGTTTGCGTTTTGAGCTTTTTTAAGGTGAAGAAAATGGTGAAAAGGGTTAAAAAAAATAGTTTTCCAGAAACAAATTAGAGACTCAAGCTTTAATTGTTGTTATAATGAAGTACGTCTCAGCTTTATATTAATATACAGAGATAAATGTGATATTGAAAGATTGCCCATCCTTATAAAAGCTCATGTTACAGTAAATAGTAAAAATTGTTTTATTAAATTATTATTTTTAAAAGACACACATTTTATGTTATCTTCACGTTCTACATAGATTTGTTTTTGCATATTACTGACAGTTCTTTCTATTTATATGGATTTTATTGTTAACCTCAGTTTAATTTCTTTGTCATAGGGATTCATTTTCTAAATCTATCAATTATTGACTTTCTAATCCTGGTATTGATAAAGGCTCCAGACATGCACATGGACCAGGCTCTGGTTAATGCAGTATGAGCGGATGATTGTAGCTTTATAGTGTCTGTAAAGAAAGGAGGAGGGGCTTGGTCTCCTGACTTTAACATGTCTCTGCTTCACTCCTGGCTGCAGCTCATTGTGCTGGACGCACCGGTAAGTTTCTCTGAGCTCTGCCAGCTCGGACCGTACCAAAAACCCTGACCCTTCCTGTCCCCTGTCCATGTAGACAAATCACCAGTGAAAACGCACCCAATACGCTCAGTGCTCAACACAACGTGGAGCTATTTATCCAGTAATATATGGACATATGAAAAGATGAAAATATAAATATGGAAAACCCTGGCTTTAACACCTTTTGTAGATGCTTCAGTAGAAACTATGTGGCAGATGAACGACAGGCATCGAGAACGTGTTCCCTGACTCCTCTCCCCTGTTTTTCGTCAGATGATTCCTCATAATAACCGGCATAAACACACAGTTGATCCGATCACCTCCTCCTCACCACACCTGTGATTTCCCTGTTTTGTCTGTAGGTTGAGGAAAGTGAGAATGAGTGGTCTGTCCCCCACTGCTTCACCATCTACTCTGCTCAGAGAACCATCGTCGTGTCTGCCAGGTACGTCAAATATAAATATAAATTCCCGCGCTGCATAGAGGAAGTGATTTGTTTTTATGTTAAGAGGAAACAGATGAGGAGTATGTCTGATAGCATCCAAGTGAAGGAGTCAATTCTACCGTTTAAAGAATAGGGTGACCGTATGAATCAAACTTGTCACCGCCCGCCCATGCGCCGGATGCTGTATACACACAAAGCTCCCTAGGTCAGGTCTGATAGTTTTGCTTGACAGAGTCTGTTTTCAGATAAATGAAGATGGCATTAAATAAAATGTCATCGTTTCTGTTCATGTGGACCAAACGGCAACAACAACAAAATAAACAACACAAGTTACACAATGCAGCTTTAATATCAGAGGAAAGCTAGCTAAATTTTTTTATTTATTCTGATAATTTTTTAGGAATAAAAGTTTGACTTCTTCTTCTTTTGACGACTGACTTGCTGTGCTTTTTTGTTTCTTGTTTTCAGCTCCAAAGTGGAGATGGGGAAGTGGATCGAGGATCTGAACCTGGCTATCGACTTGGCCAAGAAGTCTAGCGAAAAGTCCAGCATCTTCCTGGACGCCGGACTCGGCGATCACTCCAATCGTAAGATTAAACCTTCAGTGTCTTGTGTGTGAACGTAGAATCATCCGTGTCAGCGTGGTGTGTTTTCTTTCCTCAGCTGACAAAAGGACAAATCATTTGTTTTCCTTCTGACAGAGAAAACATCCTCACGTGTAGTTAATCCCTTTCATCCACACTACTTCCTGTCCCGCTTCCTTCCCTTCCTTCCTCCCTCCCTCCCTCCCTCCCTCAGGCTCGTCTGATGAGGTTTCTCTGGAGCAGGAGTCGGAGGACGACATGAACTCGTCCCGGACGTCGCTGGACAAGCAGACGCACCATCGTGCAAACACAACCATGCACGTGTGCTGGCACCGCAACACCAGCGTTTCTATGTCAGATCACAGCCTGGCTGTGGAGGTATTCCTCACCCCTCTTCTTCCTCCTTCTCCCCCTCCTCATCGAGACACACTCAGGCCCAGTGGATTCAGTCATTTCTCTGGAGTCCGTCTTTGCCTTTCTGACCCTTTCCTTTCCACTAACGTTCCTCTTTTTTTCCTTCCTTGGTGACTGATGCTGCCTTCAAATGCACTTGCATGATTAAAGTCATGGTTCAGTTAGCGTACAGGCAACTGCGCTGTACGTTAGCATGCACAGGTTCAGTAAAACATGGCTGCTATAGCGTCAACCAGAGGTGGAAAGTAACTAAATACATTTACTCAAGTTACTGTATTGAATACTTTTTTGTGTATTTTGTATTTTTTAAGTACAATTTAAAATCAGGGTTTTGTATTTTACTTGAGTAAATATCGACTCAAGTATTGTACTTAGTTACTTTATAAATCCTATCCGTAACTGAGTAAAAATGTCAAGAAGCTATGTTGGCTAACAGATTAGCATGCTAGCAGCTGTTGACATAAATGGAGGAAATTGAAATGAAATTTCCTTAAGTATTATGATTTAAGAACCACAAAGAAAAAGTAAAATGACAATATATTAACTTAAATTTTAAGGGGTGACTTCATAGGGAATCATTTTGTGAATAAACGTGACAACACAACCACATTTGAAGGCAGCATGTTAGCATTTTGTGTTCTTGCTACCGTCTCTGGACTTTGAATAATGTGCATGTAAGTGAGTTTTCTTCTTTTTCTAACACTAACGTTTTCACTTCACAGACCTGGAGAATTTCCTAACTGGTTCTTCTTTCCCTCCTTTTCCTCACTCACAGCTAACATGCTAACACTTTCTCTTCACCTTCTCTTCCTCCTCCTCCTCCTCCTCCTCCTCCTCGTCTCTCTGCCCTCTCAGTCTTCACCTCTTCTCCGGCCATCTCACCGGAGCTTCCCCCTCGCTATCTGCTCGGCCAAGCCCAGAGACCAAACACCATCACTCACGTTTGCTGGTACCGAAACCAGAACCTGTCGCTCACTGATTACCTGCGCATGAACCAGGTACTAGAGTCACGGGCTAAAAGCAGGAAGTGGGATCAACAGAAATTGAAAACAGTTTTTTAAAATCATTCGTTTTTAACCTAAAAATTACGATATGTTATTTTCTAGTCCATGACGTCTGCCATGTTTGTTTTGCAGAAGGTTGTAATAAGCACCTTCACCCCTAGATTTCACTAAATACCACATAGTGGTTCTCAATTAAAGTGGGAAAAAATGATTTTACACATTATATGTATGAAAATTTTCAAAAAATTGGCTTCAGTTCAAATCATAACATTTTCACATAACAGTGTAGGGAAAGAAACATACTTTATTGTATTTTATTTTGTTAAATGCATTGTGGTGCAGTATATACACGATATCAAGTTATTTTTCTTTGCTCACTGTGCTTGGCATAATTTGATTCTATAGCAAAATCAAACACTATGATTATTTATACAAATAATAATGTTAAATTTGTCCCTGTATTATTTTGAAAATAAAATATTGAATAAAATAAATAGTCTACCAGTGCTAGTGAATTATTGACCAGTAACATTAAAAATAAGTTGCCTAGCCCAGCTTTAACGGAGCGTTTATTAAGATTTTTGTTTTTTACTATACTTTAATGCTTAGAAAAATAGTTGATGCACATAAGTACAAAAGGTCAATGTATTTTTTATTTACACGTAAACAATAAAGACAGGCGAGGTGTTTTGGTGAGATGGACTAAAAGAAGCATGATAAATAACGGGTGTTATTATTAACACGTATATGCAGAACAACCAGTCACAGGTACACTGATTTGTCATGAATGCATGAACATGGATTACAGTGGGTTTTAACCATCGTCTTCTGTTCCGTCCTCGTCTGTAGAACCAGCTCTCTGGTTACCTGCTGAGGAAGTTCAAGAACAGTAACGGCTGGCAGAAACTCTGGGTCGTGTTCACCAACTTCTGCCTGTTCTTCTACAAGACTCACCAGGTTCGTCTCCACGTGCTGCGATCTGTGAAAACAACATGAGTCACTGAGGCTTCACACACATAATCAACACATTCTCATGAAAACAGCACCACAACTTTGTTTTTAACTTAAAAGCTTCTAAGTCGCTTATGGTGCTGGATACCGATAATGTATCTGTCATGACTTCCTGGTTTTAAAGGATGTTGCATTGATAATTATCATATTTATTCTATTGAATACATTTTTTAAATTTAATATTATGTATATTGATTTAAAAAAATACATGGAATGGACAAAATTACATATAAAAAAAAGTTAATAATTATGCGTTTGTCTATATTTATAGACAATTTCATAGTTTCTAATACTGTATGTACAGATATCCTTTATTTAGTACAGTACAGGTATTGTCTGAAATGTAAGGTTATTACTGAATTTTAACATCATTGAAATTGTTCCAACGTCCCAAAATTACATTAAAAAAATGTAGGACAGCCTCTCCTGACCTGTTCTAAACCATTTAACTCTGCCACCAAAGTCCATTGGAGAAAACGCAGATTTTCTAATCACAGCAAAATGGAGTTGTTGATCCACTGCTGCCTCCAATAGTAAGTTTAATGTGTTATTTTGTGCAATTTATGTTTGAAATATGTTGTTCGGATTTAATAAATTGACATAGATTTACCAAATGAGGCAGCAGTAGACCAGCAGCTCCTGTTTCCCTGTGAGCTAAAATCAGTGATTTTCTCTATGGGATTTGGTGCAGGAGGATGAGACGTTTACAAATGTAGGTTTTTCAGCCAGAAAAGACTAATGACAATTTTTAAGCATATTCTTATGTAGCCTGAGAGGAAATGTTTATACATTACAGGACGACTTCCCACTGGCAAGTCTCCCTCTGCTGGGCTACACGGTCAGCACCCCCGAGGAGTCCGACAGCATCCACAAGGAGTACGTCTTCAAGCTGCAGTTCAAGTCGCACGTTTACTTCTTCCGTGCAGAGAGCGAGTACACCTTCGAAAGGTACGACGATGTCGCCGCAGCCTCCAATCAGTCACACTTAGTATGTGTCACGTGTTCTGACGTCTGTCCTTCTGTCTGTCTATCTGGCTGTCCACAGATGGATGGAGGTGATCAAGAGTGCAGCCAGCACCACAGGCCGGATGAGCCTGCTCTTACCTAAAGAAGGAGGAGGAGGAGGAGAAAGTCTTGTGGAGATGAATGGAAAATGAGTGGAATGCCGTGTTTGTGTGTGAGTGTGGGTGTGTGTGTGTGTGTGTGTGTGTGTGTGTGAGGCTGGGCCTCGACGACATTGCAGAAAACCCATTATAGTCCCCTTACGTTTCAAAGTAGCAAGAGAAATGAACATGTGACGTTAACATCGACAGAGACTGAGCGACACCGACTGCCGGTTTTAACCCGTTAACGTGTCTCCGCTTCTCTAAAGGTGTTTTTGTTTCATTGATTTAAGGGCGTAAATGACGCGTTTGCTCCACTATACAGGATGTAATGAAATGAAAGGGAGTCTTGTACATTACTTTTTTTTTATCTCGCATGTATAGCTTCTTCTTCATAGAGACTGATGCTCCAGGAAATGGGACCAAAACTGACAACAAAGACGAAGAAGAAGGCTGAAATTCAGTTTTCTCTTTTTGAAGGATTTTTCTGATTTGGCCTGAAGCTTTTTCATCTTCACGCAGCTTTTGTGCGACAGGAAAATACGTCAAACAGTATGTGGAAAATGATGGAAAGGGATAGTGTGTGCTCTCTCCACTGTTGGAGAGCCAGAGGTGTGTGTGTGTGTGTGTGTGTGTGTCTGTGTGCGTGAGAAGAGGGGAGATGAACAGAAAGTAAATGAAATGTTGAAACAAGATTGAGACGAGAAGTTGTTTTCTGGGAGATTATCTGGGAGTTCATGCTGAGTCACACATTCACTTCAGGTCAGGATTTGGGTGAGGTACTGAGGCCTAGTTTGAACCAGCCTGAGACGTGGACGCTCGCGCTCGATAAAGACATGGCTGCTAGCCGGGGGGGGATATAATCCACACCTCATAAAAATGTTCTCACTCTTAAGCCCACGATATATTAAGAATATGTTCAGCACTATCTCTCGCTGTTAAGCAACCTTTTCTGGCAGGAAAGTGACATTTGTCTCACCCTTGAACACTCCCCACGCCGAAGTCCAAGTACACAGGAGCTGTTCATCCACTGCACCCTCCATCATGAACTCCATGTGTTTTATTTTGTGACTTTTTTGGGTGTTTGAAATCCTTTACTTGACACAAACTGAGGCAGAAGTAGAACCTGCAGCCTCTGTGTGTCCTCTATGGAGATTAACAAACTTCAGTTTCCCAGCAGGAAATTGCAGTTTAACGGTGATATAAAGCACTGACCATGTTCATAACATATATTTTACAGAGTGAGTCAGCACCTCATACAACCACACACAAAACAAACCCTATATTATCACTTAGTTTAAGCATCAGTTTGTATGAACTGTAGAAGAAGAAGGTTGTTTTTGTTTCTGCTTGGTTCTCCTGATTTAGTTTCAGCATCTTTGGTGCTACTTTAATATTAAGAATTTTTTTTTCCTGTATTATTCTTCATACCAATAATAAGAGGAGATGATGCTGTTCAGTGGTGACTGTGGACGAGTCGCAGGAACCGACTTTGAACGACTCATTACGTCGTCATGCATTAGACGAAAGGGAGCCACAGTGTGTGGGAGACATGGAGGACACTTACTGTTATTTAGTGCCCTACATGCAACCATGGTATTAATTGGTATATACTTTTATGAAGACTGGAACTTGTACTCTTGTGTGTGTGTGTGTGTGCTAGTGTGTGTGTGTGTGTGTGTGCAGAAATGTCAGCTGTGTCGTCCCACCTGCACCGTATCTCTGACGTCTGAAGCTCTGTGTGTGTTTGAGAGTGTGTGAGTGTGTGTCGCAAAGGTCACATATGTTTCTCCTATTTATTGTGTAGCATGTCGTCCTCCTGGAAGCTCTCGTGTAGTCTTCATGTTATATCACTGAGAAACCTAACGAATAAAAGATCATTTCAAGCACTTTCGGTGTCTTTTTCCGCTGATGCTGCTGTGTTTTTAGTGGTGTGTTTGGATTTTTATTACACATTTCAGACGGCTCTGTATATTTGTATTTGTCCAATTTACCCACCAGGTTGAACTTATTAAATATATGTATATATACTATGTGTATATGTGAGTGTATATATACATATGTATGTATATGTGTATATACATATATGTATATATGTGTATACACGTGTGTATATGTACATGTGTGTGTATGTGTATATATATACATGTGTGTATATATACATGTGTGTATATATACATGTGTATATATGCACATATGTATATATACATATGTGTGTATATATACATGTGTATATATGCACATATGTGTGTATATATACATGTGTATATATGCACATATGTGTGTATATATACATGTGTATATATGCACATATGTGTGTATATATGCACATATGTGTGTATATATACATGTGTATATATGCACATATGTGTGTATATATGCAGATATGTGTGTATATATGCATATGTGTGTATATATGCATATGTGTGTATATATGCATATGTGTGTATATATGCATATGTGTGTATATATGCATATGTGTGTATATATGCATATGTGTGTATATATGCATATGTGTGTATATATGCATATGTGTGTATATATGCATCTATGTGTGTGTATATATGCATCTATGTGTGTGTATATATGCATCTATGTGTGTGTATATATGCATCTATGTGTGTGTATATATGCATCTATGTGTGTGTATATATGCATCTATGTGTGTGTATATATGCATCTATGTGTGTGTATATATGCATCTATGTGTGTGTGTATATATACATTTATGCATATGTGTGTATGTATGCATATGTGTATATATATACACGTGTGTATATATATACATATGTGTGAATATGTATACGTGTTTATATATGTATGTGTATGTATATATACACACATACTTATATACACGTATATGTATATGTGTGTATATATTTACGCACATATACATATATACACATACATATACACACACACATATATATATATATATATGTATGTATGTATAAGATATAAGCAGTTGTTTCTTTATCAAACTTTTAGTGTCCACATTTCCTCAGTGTTGTTGTAACTTTAACTTAAAAAAAAAAAACATGGTGCACATGAGGTTTTGCAAGTTGTTTTCAAATCCCAGCACGACCGCAGACATTAATAATGCGAGGACACGCCTCCTCCTCCACGCCCTGACAATCTCATTTCAACGGTAGACGCGGATTATTGGCACTCGTGGGGAAGCCGCTCCACCCTTGAGTTCACGGTGTTCATACTTGCCTGAGGAATGCCCTGTTTTGTTTGCGACTGCTGAACTCGCTTAATATTCTAAAGCCTCCCCAGTGTTTTATCTCCTGCCATGACCTACAACTCATCAGACTTGTTTTTCTTTGCCGCACAAACCTTTTTGATCTCATAAACTTCATGAACAATTAATGCACACATGGACTCAATATTAGATAGAGGGTATAGATAGAGACAGTGTGGCCAAATTCTGCTTAGGGCCCCGTACAGGTTTGCGCCGGCCCTGATAGATAAATAAATACAAACCATATGTTGTAATTTCTTTTAGAGATTTCAGTTTCTCATTATGAAAAATGACATCATCATTTGACTGAAACTGTAAATAAGGGGGAGTTTCTGTGCGTCAAATAAATAAATAAAAATAATGAGTCTCACACTGTCATAATGATTTACTGTTTTATTTTTCACAAACTTCCTGTGAGTTGAAGGATGGCTGTGAGTTCAGACTTGTTGGGCTGTTTTTTATTATTAGTTTGCACACACACACACACACACACACTAACATAAGTCATAAACCACAGTAATGTGAGAATGTGTGTGTAAATTGGGGATGGAGGGGGGCGGGGCTTGTGTTGCTCTCCTGCTTATCTCCGCCCACCTTTGGACTCCACAATAAAGTGCCCTTAGAAGGAAAGCCTGCTGTCACACATACAGTAAACTTTTCTTTCTTCTTTTTCTTTTCTTTTTTTTTTATTATTCTGCAGTAAATCTTCTCCTGAGTGAAGCTGCAGGATCACACGCTTTAATCCACTTTAATCCAGAGTAAGTGCAACATTCAATATAAGTGCTTTGTGTCTCACTATATGGATTCTTATATGTCATATGTGTCAAACTTTTCTCTCTCCTTAAAACCTGCAGCTTTGCACTCTCACTCTTATTATAACACAATGTGCACTCACTATAATCCGGGTCTGTGTTGCAGGATAATCTCCAGAAGTGACTCCTCTCTCTGCTGCTGTTGGTGGAGGAGGAGAAGCAGCGCTGCTGGTGGTGGCTGTTGTTGTTGTTGTTGTTGTTGTTGTTGTTGTTGTTGTTGTTGTTGTTGTTGATGATGACCGTCCGTGCGTCCCCGGCAGCGGTGGCCGCGCTCTGAGGCGCTGGAGCCGGCGGAGTTGAGCTGCCTGCGCGTAACCGCGGTATGGAGATGTTGCGCCGCTCCTCTGTGTTTGCCGCTGAAGTCTTCGACCGCTCACCCAACGACAAGGAGCTGGTGTCCCAGGGCAAAGCGCTGTGCAGGGACTACATCCATTCCAGGCTGAACCGTGCCGGGATAGGCTGGTCCAACCCGGAGCACGGGCTGGCTGCGTCCGGAGGAACATTAGGGGAGATATCGTCCGTTCTGCTGTGGCTGGGTGAGCCTTACTTAATTAATCTATTTAACTTTATTAACACTGTAGACCCGGATTAAGAATATTCATATGGAGAATATATATATATATTTTTTATTTATACTGAGCAGTGAACCCTAATAAATACTCAGAAATTATTTTTGAATGAACATCATGAAAATATTTGTACAGTCTAATCTGGTCGTGATAATATGTAAGGACCTACTTTTCTGGGACACTTTGTTATTGTGACCAGTCCACGCCACCGCACCTGTGCAATAATCACCCTCTTTAATCAGCATCTTGATATGATGATATGAGAAATAACCAGCCCTTCCCCTGGGATACCGCTGTAGAATGGCACAGTGTTAAGGTCAGGGTAGAGCTAGACAGAGCTGCTGGATGTCCTCCTTTGTTGTCTGTTGTGTCAGGTCCAATGTCATCCTTTGCTGTTATCGCACCAGTGCAACGTCACAATACAAAGATAAAGGTACTATTCTCAGTCAAAACACAAGTCAAACCGTACTAAACACCTAATTGGTTGATTGAGAAAATAATTGATCGATTAATCAATTACTAACTAACTGAATGAATCAGTTAAACATGGAAAACAATATCACTGAATGTACAGTTCTCTGGTTCCGGGGGTTGGAGTTAACTGGTTGAACTTGTGACGTCTCCACAGTCCAGACCATGACCCTTTCTGATTTTGTCACTCACTGAAACATGTTGTGGGATTAACTTCACTAAAAGACTTTGAAGCGATTCCAGGGAATCCCCTGCAAAAACAAAGGGACACAGCTTCATCTCAGACGCTGTTTCCTGTTTGGATATTTGCCCACTATGAGCACTGAGGTTTCACTCTACTGTCACTGGAAACTCAAATTGATGACAAAACTTTGAAAAATGCTTGTGCTGATTTATAATGGAAATGTTTGGCAGATGTGTGGGTTGAGATGATTTAAAATTAGTTTTAAAACCTTGTGGCCAAAACTGTCTGAGCCCAAAATTTGTTACATTTGTAATTTGTTCCTTTCAAAGTTTTCTGAGCGACTGAATAAAGTTCTACAGCTCACAAATGAAAAGTCAATTCATTTCAGAAAGTGCACATTCCCCATTTATTACTAATCGTTAGCTATAGCGCAAAACGCATAAAGCCTGATAACAGGGAAAAATTACGCCATTAGCATTTCATTCATTAATTTTGTTGTTTTTAAAAACATGTATTCACCTAAATCTCAATTTAAAGTTCTAAAATGAAATTTCTTCACATTTGGTTGGGCACCCCACAAAAAATCATCATTCCCATGTTTGGGTCCCAACCCAGTCTTTGGGAACCACTGATATAGCAGGTGTAAATGTAATCTTTTGACCACAATGGTCCTGGATGTACTCCACCTTTCCCCTTATGTCAGCTGGGATCAATGAGTTATTGTTTGACATTGTTTTTGTTGTGTCCAGGTGACGAGTTGGAGTACCTCAGACCCAATGTTTACCGTAACGTAGCGCGACAGTTGAACATCACCGTGGCATCAGAGGGTGTGGTGTCTGATGCCTTCCTGGCTGTGGCTGCAGACATTTTCTCAACAGGTGAGTCCGAATAATTGCTATGTTTCCATCATGGTTTGGTTTGGTTTGGTTTGGTACAGTACAGTATAGTAGGGTACGGTTTGGAATCCTAAAGCCCTGGGTCAGGCTTACATTTGGACTGAGAACAGAACCCGGGGTGTGGGCTGTGCCCAATGACCGCGTAGCGTGAGGTGCGACGACAATGAATCGGTTTGTGGCTTGTATTAGATAGATAGATAGATAGATAGATAGATAGATAGATAGATAGATAGATAGATAGATAGATAGATAGATAGATAGATAGATAGATAGATAGATAGATAGATAGATAGATAGATAGATAGATAGATAGATAGATAGATAGATAGATAGATAGATAGATAGATTACCAAAACCATTTTTCTTTGGTACTCAAAAGGAAGGGTACCAAAGCATCTAGCAGTTACTGTGCTATACCAAACCAAACGTTCCACTCAGTAGAAACACAGCAAGCCTGCATCACGAGACCTAACTCCACTGCTTTTTTTTTATCTGGTTCATCTCTGACCCTCACAAACTCTGGCTTAAAAAGTAAAGGGTTTGTCCTTTTAGGGAAGTTCCTTTTTTTAGAAGCAGGATATACAGACCTCAAGACAAAGAGAACTTATGTCACTATTCCTATGAATGGTTATTCTGTAAATGGCAGTACACCTGATATGAGAATGATTTCTGTCTAAATTTCCATGTAAACACTTGGTAAGATGTCTAACCACAGGCTTCTCCAGTTAATCATTATCCCCTCCCGGAAAGGAAACCCGGGGAAAGCATTCAGTCCATATTAGGTGAATGTGATTGTTACAGACAGTTTGGACCCCACCCATGCTGAGTTCAGTCATGAATCTCTGCTGGCTTAATCCTCGGGGAATGTTACAAAGCAAATGTGCTGCGAAGGTAATTAAGTGCGAAATGCAAACAGGATAAATCAGGTTAGGGCGGCTCTTTAAAAAAGACTGTTGTCTACTTCAGAACACGCTGCAATTTAGAAGTGTAAACATACTGTACCTCAATCCAAACATGGGGTTTTGTTCGGGGATTTACATATAAAATAGACTTTAAATATTGTCCTCAATGATAGCAGTCTGAGGCTAAGGAAAGCAACACTCTGATAAGTGCATTCACTGCTAAAACTAAGGGTCCTTATGAGGCTCTTATGTTATGGCCCCAAATGGTTGTTCACAAACTGACGGTCGACAGGGGAAGTCCTGGGCAGCAGCAGATAATGACCTCAGACTCTTCTGACGTACAGTGTATGAGCTCAGTGATGCTGCTTTAGCTGATTAAGTGCAGCTGAAACACCAGCCAAATGTGAGATTTTGTGCAGGAAAATGTCAGAAAAGGATTCCTGCAGACAAAAA
Organism: Microchirus variegatus; assembly: GCF_963457635.1. Lineage (NCBI taxonomy): Eukaryota > Metazoa > Chordata > Actinopteri > Pleuronectiformes > Soleidae > Microchirus > Microchirus variegatus. Next base: position 25,565,235 of record NC_139805.1, on the reverse strand, counting down.
AACAGATGTTACTGGGTGTTAAGCAGAAAGCTTTGTTTCAACCAGGCGGTACAGTTTGTACACTCTAATCTGACTGTTTCTACAGTGGGGTACACAATATACTGTACATGGTACACAGTGTGACTGCCAATAGATTAAAGGAAGAGGACACAGTAAACAATAAAGTCAAGTCCAATCACGTCACTTTTATTTATACAGCCCAACATCACAAAGACAGTTTATTGCCTTAAAGGGCTTTACAGACTGTGGAAAAAAAACTCAGAGAGGGCCAGAGAGGAGGGATCGCTCTCCAAGGACAAACATAGTAATAATAATAGTAAACAACAGAAGACATTTGGCTGTTTATCAAGCCTTGTTTTCTGTGCAGTCATCTCTGTGGTGCATGGAAGTGACAATTCTGTGTCAACCAGTCAACGGACTGCAGTGTGTCTCGCTTCACACTTTACATCCCTGTGCATGGCAGCGCATGTTTTACACTAGAAATGCAAATACTTGCATAATATACAAGCAAGGCAAGTTTATTTAACTCCAAGTGCTTTACAAGGGCATACTTAGGAAAACCACAGGATAAAAGCATGACATTAAAATGACCTAAATCAAAATAAAAGCAAGAAAATTACATTAAAATCAACATTAAAATTAAAATAGTCATTAACAGCATGAGAGCTAAAAGTGTGACTTGCCAATACAAAGTACATTTAAAAGACAAGAATGAGTTGATAACTGGCAGCATTTATCATGTATGTGCTGTCAAATTCCAGATTAAATCAGATTTAAGGGTAAATAAAACCCCCTCTTCTGAGACTAACACGGCTCAATGCCTGATTTTGACAAATGCCAGGGAGTGGGCTGAGAGCTGAGTGAGGGGAGCAGTGCATGGTGGTAAGGTAGTGAAGGTTTAGTGGTAAGGTAGTGAAATCTGACACTGGGTTACAGGTGAGTGAGGTGGAGAGAGAACGACAGCGAAGTGCCACCTCCGGCTTTTTTAAAGGGGGAGGAGTCTGGGACAACGAGCCTTGTGCTGGTTGGATAAGAGGGTGAAGAAAGTGATACAAGCGTGGATTAAGAAAGCCAATGGCGAAATGTGAGAAGCAGTAGATACACCTACTTTAATGTAAACTGTGAAGATTTGTGCACAATATTAGTAGATGCGTATATACACTGGTTAACACCTGAAATAAAGTGGCTTTAAGAGGAAGATGTTCTCCATTGTTGGGATTCCAGGAGTTAATCAGAGGACTGGTAGAGCTGAGGCTCAGTTTGTACCAGACAGTCTGTATAAACACTGCAGAAACAGCCTGAGGCTTTGCCTGTGGACAGTGTGGTGACAGAAGACTTAACTCAACACTTGGACTAAGTTGGAAGAATGATCTTCTCACTTATCAAGTGGAGCACGCTGCCTGCCTGCAGCTCCGTGCTTTGTGTTTGGATTTCCTTCTCTGTGGGTTGGACAGAGGCATGCAGGCCTTAACGCCTGGCTGCTGCTGCTGTTGCTGCGGTTTTCTGATTTGTTGATCTGTCTTTGGGGAACGCTGCTTACAGAGACGTTTTCTGCACTAAATCACACCTAATTCAACTATACTCAAACAGAGCATTTTTGTTCAGTCTGATCATGCATCAGACTTTAGGGTGTAATGTCTGGCCCTGCTAAATGTGGCCTCGTTTTAATCTACTTTGTCCTAACTGCTGTGTCCCTTGCTGTGTCCCTGTCAGGTATAACGTGGGGAAAGGTGGTGTCTTTGTACGCCGTGGCCGGGGCCTTGGCCGTGGACTGTGTCCGCCACGGTCACCCAGCCATGGTCCACACCATCGTCGACTGCATGGGCGAGTTTGTCCGCAAGAGTCTCACTTCCTGGTTAAAAAGAAGAGGTGGCTGGGTGAGAGGAAGTTTTGTTTGTTTGTTTGTTTGTTTTTACCTGTGATTACTTGTAGGTTCAGAGTACGTTTCACAGTTGAAAGTATTTAGAGAGTTATGTTTTAATTGATTTATTGTGACCTGAAAATCATGACCTGCTGTGTTTTGTTACCATACAATGAGATAGTTATGTTTATGTTTTCTTTAAAGGTGTGTACAACTTTTAACATTTATTGGTGAGGTTGCATGTTGCAGCTGAATATCCCTCACCTTGTAGAAGCTACGTAGCTTTCGGTTAGCATCAAAACTCAAAAGATCTTTAGTTTGTCTCATATAGATATAAAACAAGGAGTTTACACACATTTAAGTATAGTTATTTTATCTAAATAGACCTTGAAAAAAAGGATTTAGTTTATTGCTATATGGGTTGCTAGCCTATGCCACTGAATCCTACATACTGGTACTTTAAAATGATACATATCAGATTAGTTTTGATGAGAATGAAGAGGTGGTGAAATGTTTTCTCTCCATGTCTCTAATAGATAGACAGGTTCCATAATTATAGGTTAACATCAACTCTGAAACTTACTTCTGAGTATTTTATATATGACATATATATATATATGTGTGTGATAATGTAAAACTACAAAAAACTGGTGTAGGATTTGTCATTTATTCACACTCTTCAGGCAGTATGGTGACCAAAAACCCATGGAACTGCTGTGAATTATGATTGATTATGATTCCTGCATTGTGTGTAGCACTGGGTACAAAACTGGGAACTTTATTGGTAACAAATGAATTGCGTCCAAACCCTGATTCACTTTAAACAAAGGGAAAAAATAATGAGGGATTATCAAGAAATATCAGAAATACTTCAGTCTGTCCAGTAAGAGGCCAGTAACTCACAGCTTGAATAGTGACAGTAGTTTTGATGACAGGAAATATAATATTATTAAGTGATGTGATGAGAGGTTACATTTAGATGGACACATGAATGGGACACACTCCATCTGACAGAGGAGACATTTATTCTGGAGATTAAATCCTGCAGAAAAACAATCAAGTGAAACTTTTTGGCACAATAAGCAACAAGGCCCTGCAACGGGCCTCGGTGTGTGTGTGTGTGTGTGTGTGTGTGTGTGTGTGTGTGTGTGTGTGTGTGTGTGTGTGTGTGTGTGTGTGTGTGTGTGTGTGTGTGTGTGTGTGTGTGTGTGTGTGTGTGTGTGTGTGTGTGTGTGTGTGTGTGAGTGTGTGTGTGTGTTTGTGCTGGAAAGAGAGCAGCGACCTAACAAATGAACCCTCTTGTCCTCAGGAAACATGGCGGCACCCAAGTTGGCTTGGAGTGCTGAGAATAAGTGGAGTGTGAAAAATGAAGAGCAATGCATTGTATAACTGACCTCATGAGCACAAATGAGGGATTTGTTTTATTCTCACAGCTGCAGCTCAAAAACTCAAACTGGGAGAGAAAGAGAAACACTGACCTGACTGTGGGGGTTTTGCATTTTGTTTTGCTGCAGCCTTTTGCTAGAATCACTCTCTCCTCCTCACACCAAATTATTCCATAGAGAAAATCTCAGATTTTTCATCACAGCACGCAGGAGTTGTTGATCCACTGCTGCTATCATTAGCGATTTCACTCGTGTACCTAAGCGATGCAAACTCAGCAAACAAAGCAGCAGTAGACCAGCAGCTCCTGTGTCGCAGTGAGCTAAATATGCTTATTTGCTCCATGGAGTTTGGTGCAAATGTCAGTTTAGAGTCAGAAAATACTGTTTAACAGTGAGATATTCTTAAGATAGTGCACACTAAAGCTGGCCAAGACTTTATTAGGTGAGCTTTTCATTCAAAGGGATACGTCAGGTTTTTTGTACACATGAACACACACCAAAAAACATAAACTGTCCCTTTATCTTTTCCTACATATTTCACCAGCTCTGATTAACACCTCAGTAGAAGTTGATTTACATTATAATATAAAGGTTATTGACGAATTATTGATCAATAATGCCAAACATATTTAAAGGTGCATTATGTAATAAATCTAAAGCCAACAACAACAGTACAGACAAAATATTTGCATTAAAAAAAATATTTTGCAGACTGCAAATCATGTTTATGTTTTGAAATCATGTTTTGGCATGTGGCGCCACCTACCGCCGTCTACCAATCATTGCAGTCAGTAGAGTCTCAGCTGCCGAGCAACCACGGGTTGCCAGTTACGTCAGAAAACGAAACCTAAAAGACCTCGGTATTTTGAATTTGAATGTAGTAACCGTTTTTGGCCACATTCTTACATATGGCACCTTTAAGTCACCTACCCCAGCTTTAAGTCTAGATAAATGAGGTGGAAAATGAAAAATATTACAACAACAGGCTTGAAGCCTTAATGACATGATATAATGGTGTAATAGATGGTCGGAGAGAGATCACAGTGTGAGCCTTGGCTTTGCAGTGACGTAGTTGTGGTTATGTTTTCCATCCTTTCACTGCGTATTCTCAGAATATGGAGAAATCAGCAGCACTTGGTGTGTTGACTTTAGAACCTTCTCAGATTTTGCTGTACAGTGAGCTCCTGCTGTCCTCTCTGCTGTTCACAGGTGGACGTCACAAAGTGCGTGGTCAACACTGACCCCAGCTTCCACTCGCACTGGCTGGTGACCGCTGCCTGTGCTTTCGGACACTACGTGAAGGCCATCGTGTTATACCTGCTGAGAGATAGGTGAACGACGGAGAGACGCTGCACGCCACCGCCAACCGCTGCCCTGAAGCAGCAACCACTGCTTTGGATTATGTTTACACTCATTTGCACTGAGCCTTCATTGATGGACACATAATCCCTTAAACACAGACTGCCTTTCTTTTCCTCTCCTCCCACATGACTATTTATTATTATAATTATATGAATGTATGAAATCACTCATATTTTTAGTTGTCCCACAAACAGCAGCTTTTCATGCCTGTTTGTGTAGCGGTTTGCCCCCCCTAGTGGCGGAAATGGTAACTGCTTTTATTTTGGCACATACATGGATGATAGAGTAGGGCTGCAAAGGTTACTTGATGAATCATTATAATCGATGTATTAGTTTGAATGTAATTAGTTAAAATATTTTTAAAAATTGGTCAAGATTTTTCAAGATTTTTTAACATTTTATATTAAGAAAATAAACGCTAGATTTATTAATTTTATGAAAGTAATCGTGAATTGAAGTCCTAATGTAGACCATAGCTGTCAAACGCATGTTAGATTAATGGAAACTATATTTTCTTAATGCAGATATGTTTTGCCTACAACGATCCTGTCTGTTTCAGGGTTGTTGTTTTTTTGTTTTTTTTTTAATCATCACAATAGCTAGCATCTAGCAATAGCGACAAAGTCGGTTTAGAGAACATTGTTTTTAATTCAACAGTTTTGTGCATCATCGATCTTGTAATAAAGTTACTGTACAGACTCATATGTGATCAGAATAATCAGTGAATGGATGTAACACATTCAAACTGAGGTTCTATTTGTGTACAAATGTTTTAAAGGGATAGTTCGGGTGCTTTTAAGTGTTGAAACCTCGTATTTCAGACAGCTCTTTACACTCGATGAACTTGATGCTGCCCCGCTGTGATCCCATGTGTTTTGTTGTGATGGCAGACATGCACATTTAAAGTATGTTTCCTGTTAGTTTGAGCACTTTTAATAACATTTCAGTTTATATAAGAGTAAGATTTTTATTCCATGAATAATTTCACTTTGGTGTGGCATGTTTTTTCCTGATTTTGTGATCTTAAAAAAAATAAATGTAAAATGTTCACAAATCTGTGTATTCAACAGTGAAGTAGTTCACACACTCAGCTGGAATGTTCTTCCTGATTAATTATTACATAAAATGATAGAATGTTCTGAACAAGATGTATTGTGAACAAGCAAGGCAGGCAACTGCTTGGGGCCCAGAGCCGATAAGGGGCCCCAAGCACTCGACACTCGGAGCCTGAGGGCTGTTTTTACTGAAATGTGCAGTGACCAGCCGCCTCCCTGTCCCCCTTAAACAACAATGGCCGATTTGCCAATTATCGTTCTGCAAGTTGGAAAATGAAGAGGATTATTTACAGTGTAATGCATATCTTTTTTACTCAGTTTATATGTTTTTTTTCAGTTATTTACAGTATTTTATTTTTCTATATATTTATATTGTTTTATAATGTGGGTTCTTTACAGTGTAATGTATTTTTTTTACTAAGTTTATAGTTTTTTGAAAGCTATTTACAGTATTTTATTGTTCTTTAAATTTATATTTTCACATACTTTTTAATTACAACGTTTTTCATTCATTTTGAAAAAAGAAATATTTTGAACTCATGCATTTTTCGTTGGTGTCAGATTATTACATAATGGTGATGAACACTGGTTGGAAGGAAGGGCCCCCTGGGAATTTTTGCTTAGGGCCCCTACAGACTCTAGAATCGCCTCTGTCTGTGATGCACAAGTTGTTCAAATTTGCTGACAACACAAAAGCTGGGAAGTGCTGACTCAGCATTCCCAACTAGTAAATAGAATGATGTTAATGTCCGAAGAAAGTGCAGCTGAGAATGCTGAGTCATGTATTCGTGCCGTGTTCTCTGTCTACCTGACCTGCCTTTGATCCGTCCTCAGTATATGACACAAATAGATATTTAAATAAAATAAATGGGGGAGGGCAGACATCAAAACAACACAGCGTTCCTTTATGAAAATGTCCGTGTTTGGTTTGACGGTTTTGTTAAACTTCTGGCTTCAATAAATGTCGGAATTGTATTCAAAGTCTCTCAGAAAAACCCACAAAATAGGGGGACATTTTGTTGACTTAACATTTGTGTACGTGAAATTTGCAACGTGAACAATAGTTTGTCCCTCCTCTCGCCTCTTATTGGATGTCGTGGGGAAAGTCCCGCCTCCTTCGGAATTCCTCAGCGAGACTCTCCTCCCATTGGTGGAGAGGGTCGGAGAGCAGAAAACAACAAACAAGATAGGGTGAGGACCGTCGGGATGGATGCAGGTGAGCGAGCCTTTACAGCAATAAAAACTGTATTTCTTCTTTAATTTATCAAACTTGTCAGCTCGTAGACTAGTCACAACATAGATGGACACATATATCTCCCCCTGTCATGGTGGAGTTGTATTTTCCGCCAATACAGCGCCGTATTTCTTTGTAGCCTCGGTGACGTTAGCCCGCTAAAGTGATGACTAAAGCTAACTGCTAACTGTCGCTAGCCTGCTGGTATTGCTTAATGTAGTGACTTCTTGACGTTGACAGCTCAATGTTCGGCCCTGTAACTTCCTGTTGCGTGTCCAACATGAAGCCAGACTTAGTGACGTGTGTGTCTGTTGCGTCTTTTTTTCACCTTAACATGACGAGTGCTAGTTAGTGCTAACGTGGTGGCTCCGCCCAACACGACCACAACTTAGCCGACGCTGTCTTGTCATCGTCACGCTAATATTGTTAGCTTTTAGAGAGTGAGAGAGAGAGTGTGTGTGGTGTAATGTTGTTGTGTGTAAATAACAACACTCAGAGACAGAGAGCAGAGTTCTCTTTCTGCAAATCACAGTCTTGTGTGTCAGATAACTGTAGTCAACTTTTCCTGTTAAACCAGGTAAAAAACAATAACATTGGTCAATGCTATATAATTTTTAGCTATCAAAATATCCAGATTGGTCAACAGCTCACCGTTTATGAATAGCATTTATTTAAGGACACTGAACAAACTATTACACTTGTAATAGTCACAATACAATATTAACAAAATACATAGTAAGATAAAAATATAAGAACATGCACACCTAAAACAGAATGTGAACAACATAAAAGAGCAACACCTGAGACAAATTTGTAAAGTATTAGAATGTGTGCATAGTGCAAATGTGCAGAATTGATTTTTTAAGTATGTGCTATACAGAAAGTACCCATTAAGTGCAGTTGTAGTGGTTCATCTAATATTTTATTACATTAGTAATACATACAGTTTGCTGGCATCCATAATGTTGCATTTTCCCCCTTTGCCTCTTCTCATTCTTTCCCCCTTTTATTTCATCATTTCATTTCATCACAGTGGGTACATGTTATTTTATGGCTCGAGTTTAAACAAAAATATTCTTGCTTCTCTATAAACCAGGCCTGGCAAAAATAACTCTTCCATAACAAAATCTTTTTGGATTTGTTCTCTCTTAGTGTTTCATTCAATTGTCCTTATTGAGTAGAACTCACGTTTTCCCTAACTTTGTGGAGCTTGATTTAAAGGTGTGTCCCTTTACTGCATGAGAAACATATCAATATGAAACGTGAACCTTTATTTTATCCCACAGTAAGAATCCTCCACTTGCTGCCTTACATTTAAAATGAGGCCTTGGTTAACCTAAAGAAGCATGGGTTTGAAATGCTTGGTACTGTTTTTGTAGGTGTATAAATAGAACATTGTTACTGGAAATGCTTGCACTTCTTCTCAAGCAACTAATGGATACCACATCTTTACTACAAAACAAATAGCTTATTAATTAATTAATATTAAATCAGCTGGATCACATTGCTACTGATCATTTAACACAAGCCCTCAGTTGACGTACAGAATGTCTTGTTTTGCAGCTACCTTGACGTATGACACACTTCGCTTTGGAGAGTTTGAAGATTTTCCTGAGACCTCGGAGCCAGTGTGGATCCTAGGCAAAGAATACAATGCACTTACAGGTGGGACTGGGCATTCAAGTCTATATGAGACAGAAAAGAGATTTTTAAAGTGAGATTGTGTGAGGTATTTATAAGTCGTGTTTACATCGAGTCCATGCCTACTCCATGCCTACTGTCCTCAACTCGTTCAAACTCTTCATGCCCAGAGTTCACATTTCAACATGGTTCTCAAGCATCAACAACAATTTCTTTCAACTCTCTTCAACAGTGTAGATATAGGCCAACTGGACTTACTTGAGTTTATTTGAAGATGTTCGTCTGTTAGAACAAGGATTTCTTGGAGGCGTCCATCTTGTTTTGTGATCTGTGTGAAACACTTTGGAAACTGGAGTACACTTGGCTCTAGTGGGACCTCATTTCCATTTCTAACTGACAAGGGAACTAGAGAGCACCAGCTGGGACTAGAATGCAATATTATACATGGTGTATTACACAGTGTGCTCTGTGCATACAGTGTGCCAAGCACAAGCTGGGCACGAGATTCCTATTTGAAAAGTCTTTCTTACAGCAAGGTAAAGACATCAACATACTAGTTCTGATTTAATTTTCTAAACCCCTTGCTAAAATCTGTTTTTGCATCTACCCACCTGCAGCTGCTTCTCGACACAGGGAGTGCACAGAGAGCAGTCACCTGTTTATAATTCACTGACTGTTTAGAAGTACATCATCATCATCATCACTTCAGAAATCCAGAACTATCCCTTTTTACGTTGCCATGTAATTATCATGTTAGCAAATGTTCTCTTAATCATAGTAAGATGGTCGTTTCTGCTCCTTGTGCAGAGAAAGACGAGATTTTATCAGACGTCACTTCACGACTGTGGTTCACATACAGAAAAAACTTCCCTCCGATTGGTAAGTGAAAACTACTCGTGTGTATGTGTGTGTGCTGTTGCTAAGCTCCTCACAGACCCACAAACAATACAGATTTTTTTTTTCTTCCACTTGTTGTTAATGAAATGTTTTAATGAAGGATGTGTGTTCCAGGTGGAACAGGACCAACATCAGACACAGGATGGGGTTGCATGTTACGATGTGGACAGATGATCCTTGGTGAAGCCTTGTTGTGTCGACATTTAGGAAGAGGTAAGACCCTATCTAAATTCTGTCATATTAATGAAGCAGGTGGGATAAAGTTAATACAGCAACAGGTCATTGGACAGGAACATATAAGTAGACATCTGCTATTATTTGTGTGAGAGACTTCTGATTTAGCGTTGTCTGTCAGCTTTATGCAGCTGAAAAGCTTCATTTGAATGGGAATGTTAATAATAAAATGGGAATGTGGATCCAAAGCCCCATATAAACTTTTTCCCTCTTTCGAGGAATCGGGAATCATACTGTGGCTTAAATATGCCTTAAATATGCAGAAGCCACCAAAGCGTCCCTGTCTGTTCATTTCACTTTGTTGAAAATAAACCTTCAGAAGGTCATCCAGTACCTGAGAAGTGTCTTTATGTACATTGTATGAGGCCCCTTCCTCATTTCGTCCTCCCACTCTGTAATATTATGCTGATGTGGAACTGACCTGACATTTGTTATCGATAGTTAGTGTGGAGTGTTTGTGTCAAGAAAGAAAACCTGCTTCGCTCACAGATACGTGAAGGAAACGGATACAGGAAGTGCCACACATGAACAGGAAGTTGGACCCCGAGTTATTTCCGCATTCAAAAAATAAAGTCTATACTATGAAGAGAACATTCACAGTGATGCTTATCAGTAAAACAAACGCAAGTCGCCCAAATCTGGTATTTTATTTTTTAAGGGGCATTTTGTATTCTTAAATTAGACTGATATACTTTTCTGTAGTGTGATATTATTGTAAGCATGGGTTGTATATTGAGTTACCCAACTACTCTGACCCCTAATAATTAAGAGGTGATGTCACTAACTGCTCCTCCGCAGTGATCGGACAGTATGAAAACAGAGCTTGTTTTTTTTTTGTCTTACACCAGGCTTCATGACTGTATTTTTTGTTCTCAGACTGGAGATGGGCCATAGAGCAGAAACAAAGAGAAGAGTACATCAGTATTCTCAACGCCTTCATTGACAAAAAAGACAGCTATTATTCCATCCATCAAATCGGTAAGAAATGACAAGTCAGCCTTTCAGTTCTGTTAAGAGCTCACTCGCCCTGCTCTGACACTCTTGGCTGAGTGCTTGTTTTGTGCTCTCTGAACACTGCAGCTCAGATGGGAGTTGGAGAGGGAAAGCCCATAGGTCAATGGTATGGACCAAACACAGTGGCTCAGGTTCTAAAGTAAGTACTATGAAGAAGAAGTATTTTTACATTGAAATCTACTTTTTTCTTTCATCAACTTGCAAGTATTAGAGAAAAAGATTGAGAACTGTTCTTCAGAGTTCTTGTTTTAGCTCCATTTAAATCCAAAGATGTCAGATACACAGTGAAAACATGGCTGCCAACAGGGACGCCCGGAGAAACATAATTTAGCCACTTCACTCAAGGCTCACTGAATAACATCTATTTCTTCCTAATGGACAACCAGCAAAGTCTGTCCCTATGAGCTAAAATCATTGTTTATTTCTGTGGACTTGGGTGCCAATTGTAAAATCTGCTGTCAGCCATGTTTTCATAAAGATTGTGCCTACAGGTTCTTGTACAATCTAACATCAAACACCTGAACTGTCTCTTGAAAAAAACACAAAACCAAAGTGTCTGTTTAAATATATGACTGTGTCATTGTGTTGTGTTGCTCCTAGGAAGCTGGCAGTGTTTGATACATGGAGCAGATTAGTTGTACACGTGGCAATGGACAACACTGTGGTCATCGAGGAGATAAGTGAGTTGCTGTTATTATTAATATGCTGTTGTATGTCACATTTATCGTGATGAACACATGATCAACACAGTGGGAGATTATCTGGGACAAATATGTTCACAGCAGCAGGATACTACTGTCCTAAATACTTGTCCTAAGTGTTGTTAAGCAGAATGGACAGTGTTGTTTTGTCTGTGTGACTTCAGAACGCCTCTGCATGCCTTGGCTGGACGCTGCAGGAGATTGTGCAGAAGCAGCGGGAGTTTCGGAACTGAATGGCTGCCTGGAGGGAGCGTGTGCTCTGGCCGAGGAGGAGACGGCTCTGTGGAGACCTCTGGTCCTGCTCATCCCCCTCAGGCTGGGCCTGAGTGACATCAATGAGGCATATATCGAAACACTCAAGGTGTGATGCTTACTGTGTGAATGTTCATACTCAATACATAGATAACTGTTCTTCATTTATACACACACACATTTGTCCTTGTCCAATGTACATTACCCTGTCTGAATCTTTTAAAAGGTTGATTGTGTTCTCTGCTTCTTTTCGTGGGCTCTGCTTTGATGAATGTCTAAAATTACAAAAATTATCGCTGCCTTGATCTTATAGCTGGTACTTGGCTAGGGGCGTTAGTAATGCCAGGAAGCAAGATCTGTTTCCTGCGAGACCTCCTGATTCTGAAGACTCCCAAGTTGTTGTTTTTTTCCCCCTAACAAACAGTAGCGGGAGAGGAGACAGCCCCCAATCTCACAATGACTCCAAGGCTGTTAATTTAGGGTTAAAATCCTGCGTAGTTCTGCCATAAAGCTCATTTACTGTATATATATCTGATTAAAACTGCATTTTTTGTGTCTCTTTTCACAGCAATGCTTCATGCTGCCTCAGTCTCTGGGTGTGATCGGAGGAAAACCCAACAGTGCCCATTACTTCATTGGTTATGTCGGTACGTCCGCTCGCTGCATTTGTAAACACTCACCCTGCTCTATTTGCATGAACTTTGACCTGTCTCATCCATCTCATCAGGAGAGGAACTCATCTACTTGGACCCACACACCACACAGCTCGCAGTGGAGCCATGTGATGACGGTCAGGTCCCCGACGACACATACCACTGTCAGCATCCACCGTGTCGCATGCACATCTGTGAGCTGGACCCGTCCATCGCAGCGGTAGGAACAGCAGGAAGAATTATTATTTTTGTCTCTCTGGCAGTAAAAGCCCCACTGTAGATGATGATGATGATGAAGAATGTGTGTCACAGTCGCTCAGATCTTCCACAGCTGATTGTTTCTTCTGGTGTCTGGCCAGGGTTTCTTCTGCAGTACAGAGGACGAGTTTGACGACTGGTGTATGCGCATAAGAAGGGTATGTCTGTGTGTGAACACTGCTCTTCTGTGTGCTCGCCTCGCACTGTTTGAATAAAGCATGAATTATGTGTCGTCTTCCACCAGCTGTCCTGCAAAAAAGGGGGTCTCCCCATGTTTGAACTGGTAGACAGTCAGCCATCTCACATGGTCAGCATCGACACCCTAAACCTTACACCTGGTAAATATTCTGCACATTTAAAATTGAAAATAACATAGTCAAGTACTTACAAAACCCTGAACGTTGATGTTTTTTTTATTTTTGTCCACCATGACTTCACAGACTTCTCAGACTCGGACCGGTTGGAGCGATTCTTTGACTCGGAAGATGAAGAGTTTGAGATTCTTTCCCTGTGAGGAAAATACGAACAATGATTTACTGTTGTCGACAGTAGGCGAGAGATCCTCTGTCTCTTCTCTGTATCAGAAGGAAAAGCCGGAGGGGGGAGAACAATCTCTGGAGTCCTCTTCAGCCTGTCCAGCTCCAGCGGCATATTCAGTGTGTGTGTGAGTGTGTCACACAGCGTTGTTCTCTGATCAACTTCCCGATTACTCTCTGTATCCAAACGTCGAGACCGTCCTGGTGAAAGCCGTAGCAGGAGCTCAGGATAAAAATCTGTATGCACATCTTTACATATATGTGTTTGCATTATGAGTCTTAACACTTAAAATGTTTATTCTGGGGTGATTATGGTGCCTTTCCCAGACTCCATAAGTAAAAAATATTGCCATAACAGTTTTATGTTGTATAGAACATGATGGATCACGGCGCCCATGGCTTCTGCGATTTGTCACTAATGACTGTAACAGCCTGTAATGAAACCAAAATAAGTCAAGCCTTCAGACAACTTGTGTTAATTATTCCATGCCAAGTTTGAACATATACACTCGTTCATTTAAAGATTATTTATTTAATCTACACAACATATAGACAGGTGATGCAATGATAGACATGTATGAGGATTAAAAATCTAAAAAAAATAAAATCCCAACCACTCACTCATCTTCTGCCACTTTATCCTCATAAACCACATGAGGGTCGATGATCCCAGCTGACATGGGGCGAAAGGTACATTCACACCTACAGTCAATTTACAGTCCAATTTGCCTAATCTCCAAATCTGCATGTTTTTGGTAAAAGCCCAACCTGATATTTGAAAATTGCACATTGCAACAAAAACAGTTTTACCTTATACTTTCAGTCAAGTAATGAGGCATTAAAGTTATTAATTACAGCAGATGATGTACAAAAATAACAATACGTTTTCAAGGGAAATTGTGGTATTTTTCAGCCTCTATGTTAAATGTGCACATGTAAATGACTAGTGCTTACAAAATTATCCTTTATGTCCACTAAAAGTGCTTGTTTTCCAGCTCTCTCTAAATTCTCACAGACTTGAGCTGTTGCAGGAAGAAGGAAGCAGCATACTCGGATTCAGAGCGAGTGCTTCAGTTATGTCAAACTCTTACAAACACAATGTGTTATTTATTGTTAAAAACAAGCATTTTTAGTGGACATAACAGAACGTAATGTTGCAATTGCCTTCCATAGGATCACATCGGAGCTGTCGTGTTGAGGCTGCTGGTCAAACCGGACTCACACAGGTTGAAAACTTTCACTTCCATAGCTCTCCCAGTGGCAGGTCCTGGGCTGCGTTGACTGTGTTCAAGCTGTGTGCGCTGATGTCTTTGTGCACGTCTTCTACACTCCGAGAAGCATCAATTACCTACAACAGAAAAATATAAATCACGTCATTTTATTTAAAGCTGCCGTCAGCTAGTTCACCTTCAGACTAACGTCACATATTTTGCTCATGTCAATGTAAAGATGTTGATTTTGCATCAGTTAATGAGTTAAATTCTGAACAGCAACTGATCGACCAACGGTTGTGTACCAAATACTTATCTCCCATTTTGAAGGGGAGGAGAAAAAAATGAAAATAGCTGTTAAAAAGCTGCTTTTTATGTCCTTTATACAGTTTGTGCTTAGTGAATTATCAACGGGATATTTACTGGTATGGTTTATCTGATCGTATTCAGTGATTTTGATCTACACCTATACTTGCCGTGTTAGCTCTTCACTAGTTGGATGTAGCTTTGGCCTCAGATGAGAGCGTGCAGGTTTACTTTACGTAGAAATGAACACAAATGATCCAGCAACCATTGACACGAGCATCCACTGTAGATCATTGGTAACAGTATAAAGAATAAAGAGCTATTTAACACAGATTCCGACTTGCATTGAAGAAGGACATGGATCCAGAGCACTCATACCTGCCAGTTAACTGAAGGATCCTTCATCAGATCTTCAAACTTCTGTTGCACCGCTCTTTGGAAAACGCTGGTCTCGTATCGCTCTTCTCCGAACTGCCCCCTTAGTGCAGCCTCGGTGGGACTGAGCTGCAGAAACATCACCAGGTCTGGCCTCGGCAGTCCTATGTCAGGTTTCATGCACCAGTCCAGAGAGAAACCCTGGAGGAGATGGAGCACACGTCTAAGCTCGTTGTTTCAGCTCATGTAATGAACGATACAACATAAACGGACGAGACTCACCGGCTTAGCACCGGTGAACGCAGCTCCAGAGAAGGCGTATCTGTCCACAACCAGAGTGACGCCCTGCTCCAGCTTCTTCTTCATCACAGGTCTGTGGGTCAGAAGAATTTTAATATGCAGTCAGTGGAAAGACAATTTAACACATTTTGTCAATTCATTTGCAGACGCATGGACTATTTTCAGTGTGGTTGAGCAGCGCAAGAGCCCAACCAATGTGGTGTGTGGTCGACATTTTTAATCTATAATTTGGTTGAGCTATATAAAGCCCAGGAGACAGACGAGGCAATTTATTGTAACCAATGTTTTTGAAAAGTGGAGCAATTACAATTGAATATTTTTTTCGTTTGTGGATACAAGACTTGAGAACTACTTCAGCCTCTCTGTACACATTTTATCCAGGTTGCCTGCAATGATTTTTGAAGTCCAGCAGATGTCGCTATTCAGCGATACATCAACACAGTTGGGGGTGTGTCACACACTCAACAAGGCGGCTCCTCCCCATCACTATTTGTCATTATAACACACTGATGATATTCTGGATTAAATGTATTCAAGTAGATTATTAATCGATCACTAGTAAAAATATAATTAAAAATCTGAAACAGCATTTTAGCCAAGCCATGTTGTAGATTAATTCTGTATGGGAGAACTATATTGTCAAATGATCTTCTCACTTCTGGGAAGCTGACGTCATTGACCACACAGTGCAGTTTCCGTTTTAACGGTACACGTGTTGCTCCATGATCTGTGTGTGGAAAAATACCAATAAGAGCAATGTTATTGTTTGTTATTGCCAACAATGACGAGCCCAAAAATAAGTTTGGAATGGAAAGCAGCACGTGTCAGAAGCTGGCTTCCTGTCAAAAATAGTGATTGTGTGAGGTCAGCCACTTGGTCTTTGTTTCATTTGTTTTGTTTTGTTATTCTTTTATAGTATATAAGAGTCTTCTTACACGAGCTCCCATCGGTTTGCAGAGAACAGCAGGTGAACAGTGTGGTCCTCCAGCTCACTCTTCTTCTCCAGGTAAGCGCTGATCAGCTGACCGATCGTCGTGGTCCTGTCTGCAGCACAGTTACGTCACAACGCGTAACATTACACTGTCTTGAGGCGAACGTGAATATAGCAATGTAAATATTACACACAGCGACAAACGACGTCACGCGTCTTTACCGGGAAAGCGCATCATCTCCGCGGGTCGCCCGCTCTGCTGCAGCGCCTGAACCAGCTTCTTACACTGCGTGGTTTTTCCGGCTCGGTCCACTCCCTCCAGGACAATGAGAGCTCCTCTCTTCGCCGCCATTACAGCGTATTTTTATGCGAGGTTTAAACTCTGTGTGAAAACAACGACAGCTACTCTGGAGGAACAGTTTCCCGCCGTTTACTGAAATTATTCACAACACGGAAGAAGTATGGCGACGCCCTTCCGTTTCCATCCAACCATCTTCTTCCGCTTATCCGGGGCCGGGTCGCGGGGGCAGCAGTCTGAGAAGGGATCATGGATGTATAATATGAACTGCCTTGAAGACAATTTTTGCATGGTGGCCACTGTGGGTACTGCAACAAAAATCCCATGGAGCCCAAAAAGCAATTTTCCCATTGACCACAATAGTAAAAGAGACGCCTGTAAGAGTGTCCACAGGACACCTCGAGACATGGACACGGGCTTTTATAAATCTTAACATTATATTTTTTTAACTTATGGAGTTTCATGTTTGAAAAACATTCCTAAATGCCATAAAAAGCCCAGACAAATCTTATTTCTCAGAGTGACGTCACAGCTGTGTACGAGCACAGCCAAGCGCGGTCATGTGGCGTCTCGGGAACAGCGCTGCTGTCAGTGAACCGTATGATATGAAAACTTCTTGAGAAATGTGAATAAATGAAGACAATGAGGGGGTTTCGTTTACATTTTTAAAATATTATGACAAAGCAGGTTTTAGTTGTTTATTCGGCGCTCATTAACATTTATTTTAAAACGTATTATCGATGTATTAACGAGCTGTTGTGTGGATTCGTTGAGGAGAGGAGACTGACATGCTGCACTTTATCACTGTGTTCAGTCCCGGACATCGAGACACTGATGACGGTGTGGACTACGGAGCTGTGACGGTGTGATGCACTGAGAGCTGCGGTCACTTCACCACTGATTCCCGGGGAGGATGTTTGTCTTATCGTCACTATCGGTTCATGAAGTTACTGTTAAATGTGATGAACACGCAAATTATACTTGAATATAAACGTGTTGAGTGAAAGAATCGGGAGTTATAAAACTACTTTAACACGTTGTTATTGTTCATAATAATAATTATACAATTATATAAGGGAAATCAGACAAAAACAACATGATTCCTGTAACACATATAAGTAATAGTCACGGTCCTAACCCAAATAAACCATTTTTTATTGATCGTTTTAATCTTTAACTCCGTCATTGTACTTTTCAGCTTAACTTTATTCACTTCGCTGTCGTTGGTTTTGCATTTATTTACAAATCGATGGTTAAAAGCCGAAGTTAACGTGACGGCGGTATTCATGAAATCCGCTAGCACACGTTATTAGCATACTCCCATCATGCCTTTCGCTGTTCATGTACGCGCCGAGCAAGTCGATAACGCGGACGAGGCTCGTTCACATAGCCGAGAGACATTATGGTAGGGACACTACTGCGCATGCTCTATGGGCCCCATAACCCGGAAATAAACGCGGAAGTCAAAAACTTTTTTGGCATATGCGCTGGGTGAGCAGCTTCATAGGAATGAACGGAAGCGAAGGGGCGGTGCTCTATCCAGTTCATATTATACATCCATGGAAGGGATGCCCAGACTTCCCTCTCACAGGACACTTCCTCCAGCTCCTCCGGGGGGACCCCAAGGCGTTCCCAGGCCAGCCGAGTGACATAGTCACAAGTGGCTGACCTCACACAATCACTATTTTTATTGGTTGTTCCAATAACCAGAAATGAATTTCCCCTCGACAAAATAAAAAAGCAGCTAAGGCTGTTGATATTTGCACGGTTTTAATATCTTATCTTGCGTTTACTGTTTCATTATTTACTTTTGTGTCGATTTTCTTATGAGTTTCTCATTTTCCAACCTTTTTCCTCTTGTTTATTAATTTGTATTTGTGTGTGTGTGTGTGTGTGTGTATGTAGAGCTGCAGCTATCGATTATTTTCTCGAAAATGTCACAAAATCAGTGTTTGTCAAACGTGGAAATGATGATGTTTTTGTCCACAAACCAAAGTGATACTGTTTTTTTTTTTATGATTTCTTTGTTTTATGGAGCAAAGAAATGGAAATATTCACATTTAAGAAGCTAGAAAATCACAGAATTAGAAAATAACAATCAGGAATCTTGTTTTAATAATGAGAAAAGCCTTAAACCGATGATCAAAATATTTGATGATTAATTTAGTGATCGATTAATAATCGAGTAATTGTTTCAGTTCTATGTGTGTGTGCGTTACACCAAAAATCTGTACTACATAATATACTTCAAATCTACAGCAGAACAATTTCTGCAAAACATTTAGATAGAAATGAATGTAGCATAGCATATTCTTTATTTCAAATTGTCAATATTAAACAATGGCAGCAAAATAAACCTGAATCTGGCAATGTGACAAATATGCATTCACATTCATGAGATTAGCAATATATTTCATATACTTGGTTCACTTTGTGGCAGATGTAAAAGCCACACCACCAACTATTACTACTGATAGGATGGATGGATTTCGACAGCGTTTCCCAGTATCCTCAGGTGTTTTAGATGCCCCCCCCCCACACACACACACACACACCTACACCTGATTGAAATGATCAGCTCTGCAAAAGCCTGATAAGCTCTTCATCTGGATCAGGTGTGCTGTAGCAGGGCAACATCTAAGACATTCGCCCAAATCATCTCTGCACCATTCAACACAAAACATTCACAGTTTGTTCTCATGGCAGTTTTTCAAAGCATCTTTGAGAGCTGCCAGCACCATGTCTACTTTAGCCTTGGTGCTGTTACATCCCATCAGTCCCACACGCAACACCAGCCCGACCGATGGCCCAAGCCCTCCAGAAATCTCCAAATTGTGTGTTTTCATGATGTAGCTCGTAATCTCCTTCCAGTCGTATCCATGAGGAGCAACAATGGTGGTCACCGTGGGCAGCCTGGCTTTCTGTGAGTCAAATCAAGTCACATTTATAGGCAAGGCAACATGAGGACAAAGTTTTATAGGTAATAAATATATATATTTTGAAACTCAAAACTCACTTTATCTTTAACAAAAAGTTTGAGTCCCATGTTTTCTAGTTCAGCGTGGAAATATTCCACCACTTTCTGATGTCTTTCCCAAGACGTCTCCAGACCCTGAACGAAAATGTCACACAACACATGAAGTAATTAGTTATGCACGACCCAAATTTACATTATGTTTAAGTTAATTGACAGTGTATCGATTATGATTTATGTGTTAGACTTTCAAAATATGAATGAAATCTTCCGATGTTTAGTTGAGACGAACACCATGATTCCTTATGTGTCTGTGTCTGTCTCTGTAGTTAACGGTTAATTCATATTTTGCCCTGTCATGGACACTACAGAGCTCCCCCTACAGTTTTGGAGTACACATTTTTATGACACCACCGCAAAAACATCCATCTTTTGTCTACCACTTTATCCTTACTGTCATAAAAACTGCACCACTGCCATATTAAACTTATAAAATAATGCTACTGCTCAAGACCCAAGACTTTGCCCTGATCTTGCAAGCTTGTTTTTCTGCTAATAGAGGGTAGCGGGAGTGGAGACAGAGCCCAATCTCCCCACAACAAGCCATTTAACCATCACAATGACTTTGATGCTGTTAAATTATAGGGTTAAAAACCCTGCATACTCTTGTCCCACCTCTTCAACAAGGACAGCCAGGCTCTCCCTCAGAGTATAAAAAGCAGTAACTGGACCAGTGTGGTGATATCTACAGAAAGAAAGAAAAAAAAAAAAAACAGAATATGTGTTAAATTTAAAAAAATGATGGTGGGAGATGAAACCATTTTTTTTTAATGTGGTCTTACATTCTGGACGGTTTGCCGTCACATCCCCAGTAGTTCGCGAGCCAATTCAAGTCCAAGAAGAACGACACAGGCTTTGTCTTGCGGTTGAATATTTTCTGACTGGTGGACAAATTCTTAAGTCTTAAAAACACATTGAGTCTATTATCTACAGCATAACTTACAGTGGTAAACTCTTCTCACCATGCTCTCTCACTGAAGGAGATGGGTGCTGTACCTGGCGGTGCGTTCAGGACCTTTTGAGAACCAGTGTACAGGATGTCTATCTCTGTCCATACAAACAGAATACATTATTATATCATATATTTTTGATTTATGATTGATGATTTAGCATAGAATAGTGAACTTTGTCACAGATTAACTCTTCACCAATTTGCAATCATAGCTTTGTATTACTAGAATCGGGGTAGAATTCTTGAAAAAAATTCCCAATCTCAATTTCGCCCACCAGTGACACTTGGTCCGAGCCTTGAAAATGCAACGCTAATTCCATACTTTTAGACCCACGGGACCTCATTCCCAGAATGTAAACAGTGTCCGCCATCTTTGCTAACAGTTACGCTAACAGCACTTAGTGTCACTGGTGGGCACATAACAAAAAAAAGAATGAAGATATTTCTAGACTCAGGCGAAACTGAGGTTGTGAAGCACAATTTTTCCAAAAATATACCCCCATTCTAATAATACAAAGCTAATCTGTGAAGTAACCGGCGAAGTTACCTTGCCGGTCCATGTGTAGTGGAGCTCCACCAACTGACGCCACAGAGTCTACGAGGAACAGGCAGTCATACCTGTAAACGGCAATCATAAATATTAATACAGCAACAACCACGACTCCTTTGATTTGATTATTGATAAGCCAACATCAAATATCCTTTTTATCTGTGAAAGTCTCTAAATCCAGTATTTTATCTTTTTAATGTCATTTCATATTCTTCATTAGACAGATCTGTGATAAGATATTGATTAAGTAATTAGACATTTTTACTAGTGCTGGGCACGCTAACGCATTAACGGCAGTTAACGTTAACGCACATTAACACATGCCGCGTTTCCATGACGACTGACTTGAAAAAGATGCGTGTGACATCATGTTTACGTGCCACGGCACCGGAGTCCAGGCACCGTTTACCAGTTAGCTCCGTTAGCGCCGTTAGCGCCTTTAGCGCACCTGCAGTCCAACTGGAGCAGCATGTTTATTAAACGAAAAGAGCAGCACTACAAATAACCAGCGTACCTGTGTACTGCATATGTGTGCCTCTGTTTTTAAAGTTTAGCGTTACTTTAGAGACTCATTTTAACTATCGTGAGTCACGTAAACATGACATCACGCACGTCTTTTTCCATATCAGTCGTCATGGAAACGAATCATGCGTTAATGCGCGTTAACTTTGACACCGTTAACCGCTGTCTAACGTTAACATAACGTGCTAGCACTAATTTTTACTTTTTAAAGTTTTTGAGAAATTTCAAATTAAAAGCCTTACATTAGCTATGTTTAACTCTCAACTTTAATAATAAAAAAAAATTGCTTAAGTTCTGGAAAAAGACTGACTCTGTTGTGTTGAGTACATCTGTGACCACTAGCATACTGTATCAATAAAATTCCAGGTGGCTCCAAGGTTGTGAAAAAGGGGGCCCCCTGAATCAAATACCGTCGGGGCCTCATAAAGGCTTGGGCCGGCCCTGCTCTTGTTACAGAGGTGACAATGACACATGAGATGATGAGCGAGTGTTCGCGTCTTACTTGTGACACAGCTGTCCGATGCCAGCTAAAGGATGTAAGACGCCTGTAGAAGATTCTCCGTGTGCGAGGAAGAACACGACGGGTCTGTGTTTTGCTAACGCCTGAAATGAAACAACAGTGTGAGCTACCACTTTGCACACACAGTGATCAGTAAATGATGATTCATGAAAATTAACCTGCTCAATTTCTGCGTTAGTGAGGAAGCCACCAGGGGGCGCCACAACGGTGTTTACGCTGGCACCTGTTGGATCGACACACATGGATTTCTGTGATGATTGTTTTTCCTTTTTAAATAATAATATGGTAATAATTTTAACATACCAATCCTCTCGGCCATGTCTGCTGCTCGCTCTCCCCAGATACCGTTGACCTCGGTCAGCACGCTCTCCCCGGGCTCCACTGCGTTAAAGATGGCACACTCCATGGCTGTGTGTCCGGTGCCGCTCACCGCTAAAGTCATAGTGTTGCGGGTCTGAAACATGTACTGGATTCCACTTTTGATGTCGTTCATTATCTGCAAATGTCACGTGAATGTGTTGTGAGGAAAAAAAACAACAACAAAGCAAGGCAGTTCATTCATTCATCTTCTACCACTTTATCCTACTTGACCGTGTTTTGATACTATTTGAAAACTATTATTATTATTCACAGAGTTGCTTATTTTTATGGTTTTAGTCAGTCATTGTGTCAGTATTAAAATTATTATTGTTATGTAATTATGGAATAAGAATATATATATCATATACAGAATAATTATATGTATATATATACATTAAAAACATAATGTATTGTCACTGTCATAGCCTGGATTACACGGTGTTGTGCAGCATTTTCTTGTGTTTGCCTATTTTCCCTTTGCTTTTAATTCATATTTTGTTTTGGATCCTGTTTTGTATCCAAATTTGAATCTTCCAATGCCAAATAACTATACGTGAGTTGAATTTGACGAAGTGTGAAACAGAAATTTGGAAGTACAGTTGCTATGAAATTTAAGTTTTCATTTTAAATTGTCCACAATGTGGAAACTTGTCTTTGTCTCAGGGTCATTTCTCCTCTGTGAACCATGTAGATAGAAACACGTTTTACACAAACAAGACAAAGATTATGTCTCTTCCTGAAAAACCTATATTATCATTATTTTTATGTATAAATATATATATATATATGAAACTGTATTGTTACCTCAAAAATCTCTGGATGCATGTGTCCAATCACAGGTTTGGCTCCGGCCTCCAGGATACGAGCAGGAACGTTAGACGGTCCAGGTCCAAACATGTGACGATGAGGAACCGTCAGTGGTTTCTGCAGACACTTTGGTGGAGGAACGTAGAGAGAAGACATGTTTCCAACACTGACCACAACACAGGATTGTGTGTGTGTATGTGTGTGAGAGAGAGAAAGACGAAGATTAAAAGCCTGGAATGAACAGCACACCCCGTCTGTGTGATCAGTAATAGTCAGACCCTCAGGTCAGTGACTACATTTTCCTCTTCTGTCAACACTCAGCTCCCTCAAAGCTTTCCTACACTCACAGATAAGGATGTTGACGTGCTCACATGTTAATTATTGATCCTTCAGGTTTAGACATTACACTGCTCTGTTGGCCCATATACTGTAACTGTGTATGCTACAATGACGGAGTAATTTGAGGTTTTATCATCTTTTCATAGATTTAAATGAGGTATTTTTAAGAACTCCAACAATGATCCTACACTGTAAATCATTTCTCTGAATTTATGGCAGAATTTCAACAGTATTAAGGTGTTTTTTTTAATAAACAGTGCTTTACTACAGAACATCAGTGAAATTACAGCGAGCTGACTTTAATCTCAAAAACAAAAAGTATCTCAGAATGATTTGAAATTTACCATCATAATAGTCGGCATCGCCCTGAACAAGGATCCGTTGAAAATATTTGCAAACCTCTTAAGGAATAATTTTAATGAATTTTTGAAATTCAGGAAATGATCCATTTGCTCTGATGCACTTTGACAGTGAGCTGACTTTAGTCTCAAAAGCAAAAAGTATCTCAGAATGACTATATGTCATTGAAAAATGCATCAAGCTGAACTCTAACTCTAGCACTAACACTAAATTAATGTGACTTTTTCTGAATGTTGTACTTTATGAACTATGCAAACCAGGTTTATTATGAACAGATGTCTCACCCGTTTGGTAGAGGCCTGTATCTGAAATACTGTAGGGTCTAATTAAATAAATAAAAAAAATATATATATATATATATATTGATTGTCATTATTGTTATCATAACTAAATAAAATAAAATAAAATAATAAAAAATGCAAAGAAATTGTTTTTTCTTTGCTTTTTTCTTGGTGCGTACCTTAAAGTGTTAACTAACCTGTGGGTAAGAAGAAAGAAATTGGTCTTGTAACCGGAGAGTTGTTGGTTCTAATCCAGGGAGTTTTTACAATTCTAAATCTAATTCAAACAACAGATTACCTGATCAAATAAGTTTTTTTTTTTAAACGGTATTTTAAGGTTTAGTTGTTCTAATGTGTCACACTCGGTTTGATCTTCTTCAGGCCTTGAAGATCCAATCTGAAGAGAGTATTACACACATGCTTTCTGGTCCTTGTATAAAAAAGGTTAGTGAACCCCTGCTCTTGATTGATATCGAGCCATATAAAGCAAGTATTTCACTGACAGCAGCTTTTAGGAACGTGTTCAAGAAGAAGCCTCTTCCTTCAGCAGGAAAAACGTCTTTAATGGTACAAAATGCCTGTTTTTAACTACTTTATGAAAGCCATTCATTGTTCTTCAGCGCTGGGCTTGACGAGGAGGTGTTTGCCCAGAGGTGCGGAGCAGAATCGGCCGTCTCTGTACACGAGCTGTCCTCTGAGGATGGTGGCACGCACGGATCCTCGCAGCGTAACGCCAAGATACGGAGTTATCTGCACAAACGCACAAAGCACAACATCAGTGAATTGTGGCCGAATTCACCGTAAACGGTTGATAGTACGCACCTTGTTTTTATGATGTATGTCTGCTTCTTCAATCTGTAAAGTGCAGAAGAAGATGAGACAAAAGCGGATTCAGGCTGATTATAAATGTTAAGGACTTCCTTCTTACCTCAAACTCTTTCTCTGGATCCCAGATAACTAAGTCAGCATCATAGCCGGGGCTGAGGCTGCCCTTCTGCTGGCCGAGGCCGCACAGCCGAGCAGTTTCCTGGCTCAGGATTCTCACCACGTCTGACAGCTGGAAGCCTCTCTTACTGGCTGAGCTCCAGAACAGAGGTAAACCTAGTGGTGGAATATACACATATTACATATTAAATAGGTCAAAGTTGATAGTTTTAGGTGGATTTGTATGATGAACTCACAGATTCGTCTGAGACCCAGAGGTTTGCGTGGCTTTGTAATACTTTTCATTCCCCTGCACCAAAGCCCATAGAGAAAATCAGTGATTTTATATCGTTGCACCAGAGATACTGATCCAGTCTCTTGCCTCATTCAATCAGGTCAAATGAGAACTCTTGAGACTTTGTTGTTATCAATTCATCTTTCAAGTTTACCTCGCCGACAAAAATGTAAGAAATGAGGCAGCAATTGTCCTGCAGCTCCTTTATTCCCAGTGAGCTAGAAATGCTGATTTTCTCAATGGAATTTGGTGCAGGAGAGTGACCAGAGTTTAACAACAAGATAAAGTGAACATATTTCTTAAGGTTTATTTTACTGGTGAATCGTTTGCATATTGTCTTATGTCTGTTTTGACAATGCATTGAAACATAGTGGACATAAACTGAAGAGCAAATAATTGTCCGTTCCGTCCTCTAAACTTGAACAGCTCCTGTTTACCTCCCTGCAAACTTTGCCCAGTGTCACTGAGGGTAAAGGAACGCCTCCTGTTTGCCGCGGTGTAAAACCGATGGTTTTCTCGATGGACTTTGGTTTACAAAAGTGAGTGACACAGAATTCCCTTTGCAGCTGAAAAAAGACAGTTTTACAGCAAAATAAAGCAGCAAAACATCTTCTTCATATAACATAGACGTAAACAGGTGTAGATCTTATAATGTAATAATGTAAGCCTTTCATTTAAGGTGCATTATGTAATAAATCTAAAGCAATTGGCCATAAAATCCTCCTAATATGTCACAGAGACTCAGTAATAATGTTCATATAACAAACTGAACTCACCAACAACAACAGTACAGCCAAAGTATTTGCATTAAAAAAAAATATTTTGCAGGCTGCAAATCATGTTTATGTTTTGAAATCATGTTTTGGCATGTGGCGCCACCCACCGCCGTCTACCAATCATTGCAGTCAGTAGAGTCTCAGCTGCCGAGCAACCACGGGTTGCCAGTTACGTCAGAAAACGAAACCTAAAAGACCTCGGTATTTTGAATTTGAATGTAGTAACCGTTTTTGGCCACATTCTTACATATGGTACCTTTAACTCGCTGAAATCATGCGTCCATGTCTCGGGCTGGTTCTCAGTGCACACAGCACAGTTGAGTATGTGTCAGAACCTCTCTTATTTAGGGCAATATGTGGCATACTTCAGTATATATTTTACCAAATTGCAGTGAAGAGATGCCTCCCCAGGCCTCAGTGAAGTCTCCACTCTCCATGTTCTTCAGATCAGGCGTGCAGGGAGAGTGATCGGACACCACCATGTCGATCTGCCCGTCTCTCAGCGCTGACCACAGCAGCTCCTGATGGTGACACAACCAAACCATGATGTGAGTGAGTAAAAGTGTGAATTCAAATGTGTAAAGTACAGTCATTATCCGCTCTGGTGCTGGTTCTTTCACCCTGTTCTCGGCTCCTCTGATGGGGGGGCAGCACTTGAACTGTGTGGCTCCTGCAGGAATGCTCTCGGCGCTCAGGCTCAGGTAGTGGTGGGTCGTCTCCACGGTCAGCGGCGCTCCGGCCTGTCGGGCCTTCTGGATCAGAGCCAGCGGCTTTGCAGATGATAAGTGAACGATGTGGCAGCGAACCCTGTGGCACAGACAGGTTTGTGACTCAAGAACGGGTTTGTGACTCAAGAACAGGTTTGTGAGGTGTCGGTGACTAACATAAACATGATCTGCAGTTATACACTCTTAGAAATAAAAGTGCTAAGTAGAACCATATAAGATTATTCGGCTTGTCCTCATAGGAGAACCCTTTTTGGCTCCAGGTAGAACCTTTTTATAAAGAATGAAATACCCTTTATTCTGTTTTTTTGCAGAAGCAAATGGTTCCAGGTAGAACCTCAGCCCTTGTAGAAGGCCACTTTTGGAACCCTTATTTCTAAGAGTGTATGATTGGGTGTATTATTGAGTGTGTGCTTTTTTTCATTATTACTGGTATTGCAGGCAGAGATCTGTCACCATGCGAATGGCCTCCATCTCCATGACGTCAGGCCTGGACTGAAGGAAGGTGGAGTACTGACGAGGGTCTGAGGTGGAAAAGGTTTGAAACGCATCAACACTGATTCAGTATAATTATGTGACTTTTTCGTATTCTAATAGGAGGATACAGCTTTTATGATGATAGAAATGAGTCCTATAGAATCAGAAAGTATTGGAAATTCATCAGTTAATTATACAGTAGTTTCTCTAGATAGAAATATAGAGTCGACACAGAGTTGTTTCTACAGTCTCTGGGGGCACAAAGCAAAGAGGGACTTCAGAGATGTGATATCCAGCACAGACTCTTGACAACAAATGAGTGTGGGCCCCTTTAGGTGGTAAACGACCTGGTGTCATTGCTGTGAGGCCTAGTTTGCCTACCCTGTTGCTAAGGCTCTGAGTATACATTACGATCAAGAGAAATTAAACAATACAGGTAATATGAAGGTGCATTATACTACAATAATAGTAACGCTATACTTAACAATATGAGATTTAGACTATTTTATCTGGGTGTAATTACCTGGGCACCCATATTTACACAAGAGGTCATTTTTTGGTCACCTTCCCTGCGAACAATGTAAATTCCCACCAGTTTTTAACAGTTATTTAAAATAAAGATTTGACCTTCATCGTATCTTCGTCGCACAAAAATACAGATTTGATTTTCTTCTAATCTATCCAATCTTGTATAAACTAATATATAATAAACCACTTATCGAGTATATTACCACTCACAGTTGCTAATGTCAAATGTGTGTGAGAATAAAATGTCAAACATTCACACTGTGGGCTGTTATAATAATTACTTCACCTCACGGAGTGTTAGTTTGCCTGTGCTTCCACACTTGCACTTGCCAATTTGACCAGCAGAGGCCGCCAGAGGCTTGTTGTTGTAATTCTTTACCTGCAGTTTCCTCTGTTTTGGGTTGAACATCCAACTCTGCGTGGAACTAGAAGAAGCAAAATAACCTTATTTAATTTATCTAAAGTTTATATAACTGTGATGATAACTGTTACGGAGGCTGTGGTTGGTTGGTTATTCACCAGGAGGACACTTCCTGTCCCCTGCAGCTGCTTCATGGCTGCGTGTAGATCGCCGTCAGTCACGTGTGGAAACTCCTCCACTCCGCTGTGGATGAGGAAACACTTGAAGCCCGCCACGCCAGCATGGATCATGGGCCGCAGCTCGAGCTGCAAGGAGACATGGAAAGTTTTTGTCTTGTTCTTTTTAAAAAATGCATGAAAGTCCACGCTGTTCCATCACGGTAAACCCACCTGATTTCCTGGAATTACACCTCCCCAGAAGGCTGTGTCCACAAAACACTTCCCTGCCGCCACCTGCATCTTCTCATGGAAGTTATGAAGCGTGGTGGTTGGAGGGACACTGTTTCTGTGAGGGTTCAAAATGAAAAAAATATAATATAATTTTGTAAACCGCTCACTCTCCTGTACCAAAGTCCATGGAGAAAATCCGTGTTTTTAGCTCGTGGAGACACAGGAGCTGCTGAAAATAAGTTTGTGTCCATTGTAAATTCAAATTTCAGACACAAAAGTCACAACTAACACATTTGAACTTTATGAAGGAGACAGCAGTTGATCATCAACTCCTGTGTGCTGTGATGTCAAATCAATGATTTTCTCTCTCTGGACTTTGGAGTGAACACAAACACAAACTGTTTACAGTTGAAGGAGTTCTCTCTAACAACAAAATAAAATGGCTAACATATTTATAAGATATTATTCACCTTTTGCTAAGTGGCTAAAATCTTTTTAGTGTCCCCACAAACAGCTATGTTTTCAACCAGCCAGAAGATGCTGGGGGTGGATTCCTGGCGTGGGACCTTTCTGCGTGGGTTTCCTCCGACCATCAAAACATGTAGAGCTGCAACTATTTGATGTTCTGCAATGTCTTGTTTTGTCCACAAACCAAAATGATTCAGTTTTTCATGATTTCTTTGTTACTTGGAGCGAAGAAACGAAGAAAATATTCACATTTAAGAAGCTAAAACGATCAGAAATCTTATTTTAATCGTGAAAAAAGCTTCAAACCAATTCATCGAATATCAAAATAGTTGACAACCCTAATCCTAATCCTAACCCTAATCCTATTTCAGCTCTAAAAACATATGACGAATGTTAGACACATTCAGTGAGGTTGAGTCACCTCCATTTCACCTCACAATCTTCCCTTTAATATATTGCTAAAGACTATGCGTGAAAACCCTGTACAAACACATAGCTCAGCTAACTGAATAATAATGAAAACCTAAGTCGTGTAACCTGCTGCAGAACCACTTCTGTCATAAATCGACTCATCTCAGATAAGCTCCCCCGAAAGCAAATTATGGGTTTTATACACTTGGGAGCCATTTTCCTCAGGAACCAAACAAGATTGTATCTTATATATCAAGAGCAAATGTATCTTTAAAGAAACATTTTGTTAAGTGCTGCTTTAATGTCATTAAAATCAATGTAACACTTTAATTTCCCTTTATTACTGTCGTGTTATTTACGCCAATCAAAAAAGTGGCCTTGTGTTCAAGTAAACCAGTTTAATGACTTTGGTAAAACCGTAGAACAAACAAATGACTCAAATGACTGGAGCTCAACACTATTTAGATATGAATGTATCTAAGGACATCTGTATTTCTGTAACATGTTGAAATATTTAATATTTTTATTTTAAGCTCACAGTGGCATGTCTACGATGGTGGTGACCCCTCCAGCTGCAGCAGCTCTGGTGGCCGTCCAGAAACCCTCCCAGGACGTGCGACCCGGCTCGTTCACGTGGACGTGAGAATCCACGACTCCAGGCATCACCACGCTGTCGCCCACGTCCAACGCCTGCAATCACAGTGGGGTCGAAATCTCTGAAAATGACCCCAATGTTTGACTCTCTACAAGTTAAGAGTCTCTTAGAAATAAAAGTGCTAAGTAGAACCATATAAGGTTCTTCGGCTTGCCCTCATAGGAGAACCCTTTTTGGCTCCAGGTAGAACCTTTTTATAAATGTTCCACCAAGAACCCTTTTAAAACCCTTTATTCTGAAAAGGGGTTTTAAAGGGTTCTCTGGATCAAAATGGTTCTTACTGGAACCATTAGCGTTACCAAGAACCCTTGAAAAACCCTTTCTTCTGGAAAGAGTTTTTCAGAAGCAAATGGTTCCAGGTAGAACCTCAGCCCTTGTAGAAGGACCCTTTTCCCCATTACCCATTTCTAAGAGTGTACTGTTCTCAACTGTTTTCCACTTAAATTACATGGTCCTGACACACATTTACAGATGCAAGTGTAGTTTCTGTATTATTATGATAGTCACTTATTGAATAGTTGACAAGTGACAAAAGTCAGAAATACACTCTTTTATGAAATAAAGGTTCCAAAAGGGTTCTTCTACAAGGGCTGAGGTTTTACCTGGAACCATCTGCTTCTGAAAAACCCTTTCCCGAAGAAAGGGTTTTTCAAGGGTTCTTGGTAACACTAATGATTCCAGTAAGAACCATTTTGATCCAGAGACCTCTTAAAAACCCATTTCCTGAATAAAGGGTTTTAAAAGGGTTCTTGGTGGAATCCTCCAAAAGGGCTCCAGGTGGAACCTTTATAAAAGGGTTCTACCTGGAGCCAAAAAGGGTTCTCCTATGAGGACAAGCCAAGAACCTTATATTCTACTTAGCACTTTTATTTCTAAGAGTGTAGTCAACCATCTGTAGACCAACACTTGAAGTACAATTTATAATCTACTGGCGCTTGAGTTGAGTTTAATACTAATCAACATAAACATAAACGTTTTTGTAAAAAATAGCATGAGCACAAAAGTGTTTTCCAGATTAGACGAGGGATAAAATGAAAGACAGCGAATTTAAAAAAAAAAGGCTGTTGCAGTGATAACAATGATCGCATTGCAGCTGTATCAACTATAGCCTATTACATATCTCTTAACTCCAATGTGATTTCACGTTAGAAAAGTGTGCGAGTCTTTTAAATAACACGTTTATTAAATTAATTATTTATTGCAGTAAAATGACTGGCTGCAGGTGAGGACACGTTTAAAAATATCAGTTCTTCATACACCTCACAATGCATTAAAAAGTGCACAGTATTAGGTGCACAACATTAGCGTTTGCTTCTCTTTGAAATAAGGTAAACATGAAAACGGAGACCTGTGCTGTCAAACCTGTCAGACAACTGTAGGAATGTATGCAGGGATGTGCCACATGTGGCTCACGAGCCGCCGGTTGAATAGTCTGAGTCTGTGCTCTTACCTCAGTGTTAGCACCAGCTTACCTCCACAGAACAGCTGCTCTCTGGGAGAATTTCCTGGATTTTTCCATCCCTCATGGTGACGACAGCAGGGCAGAGCGTGTTGCCGATCAGAACCCTCTGACTCCTCACAGCACTGAGTGTAGAACCCAGCTCCATGAGCTCCATGTCTGTGTCGGTCTCTCCTGACTCTGCTCCTCGGGCACACTGACACTTCATCAGGAGGTCGCAAACTACCACAAAAAACCCAACCAATGAGTTCAGAGTTCAAAGCTGTTATTTGTTTTCCTTCACCGGTACTTCTCCTCTCTCTATAATAGGTTGTATTTGTCAATGTTTGCCTTAACTTTCCCAGCTCACAATGACTCAAATGATGTCAGAGGCTGCCTCCTCCCAAAGGAAAACATGACACAACCCACAAACCTTATGGTCCTCAAGCTTGTGCTTCAAGAACTTCCTCTTGTGGAACTTGGAGGTAAATACTGGAATCTGCCACCTCATCACATTTACATTTACATTTAGGGCATTTAGCAGACGCTTTTGTCCAAAGCGACTTACAATAAGTACATTTGTCACAAGAAAGAAACTTTCCATAAGTGCTTTGATACAAGTGCTGAAGGTAGGAACCTATTAGTACTTTAGGTTAGTGCTATGCAGGGTCGAGGTGAAGTCTTGAGTCTTTTGCGAAAGATGGCGAGCGAATCTGCTGTCCTGACGTTGGTCTGAAGTTCGTTCCACCACTGAGCTGATTTCATCATTTGAAATCAGCTGCTAATTTGACCTAAAATCCTGGCTGATTCAGAAACAAACCTACACACGTGTAGTCCTAGGGTGCATTTTTTCCACTTATTTATTGTGGTGTTTTATATTCCCTTTACTGTTATATTATCAACATCTACAGTATCTCTGGTAAGTCTTGTCATAAAAGCACTGTGGTGTTTCATGCACCAGACAACCTGTCAGCAGTGCTGTATTTGTCCTTATTATAATAAGAATTTAAATCCCCTGCACATTCTAACTAATTAAAAACACAGTTTTGTTATTTGTTAAGTGTGTGTTTGAATGCAGGGTTAAAAATGATTTTTCCAAGTTTGTGTCAGGGATTTGTGCAGGTGTACCTGATAAAGTGGTTCTTCCACTGCAGTCGTTCCTCCACTAGATGGAAGCAGAGAGGCGACAGTGACCGTGTGCACGGCTGCAGTACTCGACAGGGCTCAGCAGGGGGCAGTGTGGCGTTATCATTTCAACATGCAGGTGAGGCCGTTTGTCCAGAGGAGGCACTGTGTCCATAACCTTCACTCTCTGGCACAAACACACACGCACGCACACACAGAGGGAGTGTTTTGAATCAGGGTTCACTCAGGGCTTAGCTTGGCTTTCTATTTTAGAACTCCACCCTTCACAGCTATAAATGTGACTCCACCTCACCCCCACAGTGTGTGTGTGTGTGTGTGTGTGTGTGTGTGTGTGTGTGTGTGTGTGTGTGTGTGTGTGTGTGTGTGTGTCCTTGTATAATATGGTGATGACCACTCAAAGTTGGTTTACACTACAGTTTTGGCCATTCATCCATTCACCCATTCACACACACACACACACACACACACACACACACACACACACACACACACACACACACACACACACACACACACACACACACACACACACACACACACACACACACACACACACACACACACACACACACGGGTTCCAAGGGTTCCAAATGTATCCTTCTACAAGGGCTGAGGTTCTACCTGGAACCATTAGAGTTCTTGGTAACACTAATGGTTCCAGTAAGAACCATTTTGATCCAGAGAACCCTATACAATCACTTTCCTTATAAAGGGGTGGTTCTTGGTGGAACCTTCCAAAAGTGTTCCAGGTGGAACCTTTCTAAAAAGATTCTACCTGGAGCCGAAAAGGGTTCTCCTATAAGGACCGAAGCCGAAGAACCTTAGCACTTTTATTTCTAAGAGTGTAGGAGCTGGGAATTGAACCCACAGACTTCAAGTTGAAAGACAGCTCCAACCTGGTCCTGATGAGGCAGAACCTCATTTCCGAGGAACTGGTGAAATTTGGTGTTTGTGTGTGTGTGTATCTGTGTTTGTTACCTTTTTTAGGACCTTCTCTGTCATAAACACTGATCTTGTCGGGACCAATAGTCTGAGTTTCGGGATAATTATCTGCTTGGTTTTGGCTGTCCAGTTGAAAGAATGAAAGAACGTGGACTTAAAAGGACACTTGTCTGAACCTGTGTGTGCGTGTGTGTGTGTGCGTGCGTGCGTGCGTGCGTGCGTGCGCGTGTGTGTGTGTGTGTGTTTGTGGGGGGGGGGGGGGGGTGTTTTGGAAAGAAAAGAAAAAACTGCATACATACATCAAAGGGCCACGGCATCAGCAGGGAAAATGTAGGTCAGAGCCGATAAGGAGGGAGGAGGAAGTGAAGAGAGTGGAGAGACGATGGAGGATGAGATATTGGGCCTCTCACGTTGATATCCTCCCTCAGTGTTTGGCAGAAGAACAGCAGGGGAAGGAACAGACAGAGAGACAGAGGGATGGAGACAGCAAAGCAACACTGCGTCAATCACATGGCTTCTTTACACTGTGTGTGTGTTAGTGTGTTCTGTGCTGACCAATCAACAGCAACCATTACATTTGGGGATGCTCCTTTCTTTCTCCTTCTACAAAGAAGGTGACCTGAATACTAAATTCTCCCAAATGACAGAGAAAAAATGGAAAGAATTGGATCTGTCTCTGTATGTGTGTTCTTGTATTTGTTACCTCTTCTGGCAGAAACACTGACCTTGTCAGGACCAGACGTCCTAATGTAGATCAAATGAAGCTGCTGCCTAAGATTTGAATTGCGGTTAAGGTTAGTGATGTTGTGGCTCTCGTAAGTCAATGCAGTGTCCTAAGTAGAATAGTTGTGTTGGTGTGTGTGTGTGGGTGGGGGTTGGGGGAGTATGGTAAATGTTGCATCAGTCATGACAGCCATAGCACTGCAGCTCCAAGCTGTATTCCTTCCCGTTGGCATGGCAACCAATGAGTCAAACCAGGATGATCAAAGAGGGCCTGATTATCTGGTGTGTGTGTGTGTGTGTTGTGTGTCGTAGCATATGTGTAATAAAAAACCCCACACATTTTAGCACAGCCAACTACTATTTTCTATCCCGTGCTCACTTTCATGCAGGGGTGATTCACTCGTCATGTTAACATGGCGAGATCAGGTCAGCATGTTCTCCTCTGTGATGTGTTTAAGAGCAGGTGTAAACACGCTCTTTTCACGCTTTTTTTTTTTTTTAATCTATTTTATTCATTTCATGTTTTTTTCTTTCTTGTTTGTACATAATTCTGGTAAAAAAAATAAATAAAAATGTATGTATCCCTAGTGGAACATACCACTTTACAGGTAAGCTCAGAGTAGACATTTTTACCGAGGAAACACAATCAACGAACAAACCAAATTAATGTTATAGAAAATCAAAATACATTAAATAAAGCAAGCGTACAATAAAGAGGTTAATTGGGACCGGTTGGCCGTTACCATTGTGCACCCGGCGGGTATGTTTACGGACATTCACTTCCGGTCCCGGAAACACCGGCATGATCTCGCTTCCCTTTCCGACAGCCACTCAACCGGCATGATGGTAGGTTTGTTGCCCGTGGCAACCACACAGACATTATAGATGATTATACATTATATCGCCTTTTGACAGAATCTGGCCCATACACGTCAATGTATACATGCGGGGGAGAAAGTGGATTTATTGGCCATGTACGTCGGACTCCGCCTCTCTGTAAGCTAGTGAATCAGTTTCCTGTTGACCGTTATGTCACAGAAACACAAACCGTGAACCGCGAGATGGACGGTGAGCTGGCTCATGCTGTGTTTCATCAGTCAAAGAGTAGGTCTACTACCTAGCTTTAGCTGACGGCCTTTCGTTTTGTTTTTTTCCCTACAGCGTAAACGTCGTCTCCTACTTCCGGGTCAAAGGCATGTGCTGAAAACCAAGTCCAACTCCAGTCTGACTAAGCGTATCCAAACAGGAGTAATCGGACTATGAATTGCATTATCCAGGTATGGTACTCCACCTAAGGCTAGCTTGATTTTAACGTGTTTACATGACATTAAGAAAACAAATTATTGTATTAGGTCGACTAAAATTTTAACATACAAGTAAACGCACTGACTCATGTAACCAGTCTATGTGAGCAGTAGGTTTATGAAGGGACAAACATCAGTTTACAGGTGGAGAAAGCTAGCTTATGCTAAAGGTATCGTACACTGAAGCTGATGTATGACGTCCGCTCTGGCTGCCCTGTTTTCAGTCAGTATGTTGTTACTTGACGATGCTATTTTATTGGAATAAGCCGATCTTGGGTTAGCAACTGCTAGCAATGCTAGTTTGACAACAACGCTTGACGTGGTATTTTGTGTACTCAATAGCATAGCAAAATGAAACGGTACTGTATTATAAATGTGTCCATGTCTCAGGCTGGGTCCTGGTGGTGGCACACACAGCTAAATCAATACCTCATACAATCCCACTATTAACACCCTGTGCTAGCCCAATAAATGAGGTTTAATTACTCACAGGCCTTTTTAAAATCAGTGTTTCATAAAATCTCAAAGTTGGTACATGGACATAGGATGAGCCAGGCTGTGAATCGCACCATATCACTGCAGTGAACCTTTTCCCTGCTCTATTGTGTTGACACGTGACACTAAACAATGCAGCCATTGTTGTTGTTGTTTGTGTCTCACTCTCTCATTATGACATCAGAGAAATTTCAATTGTGCAGCAGAACAAGTATTTATTTACTAACCTGTTAGTCGTTTCTTCCTTTTAATCAGGTGAGAAAAATGATAACACAGTATTAATTTGAACGATGACAGTGAGAGAAGCAATAAAGTGTAGTTCACACACAGAGAAAACAGCATGATGTGTGTGTGTGTGTGTGTGTCTGTCTCTCAGTATTTGGGGGTGTGCCTTGTGTTAGTGAGTTATAAAAAAAATATGCCATCATTTCTCAGAAATCACAGCGCTGGTTGCCATGGGAATGCTGCAGGGAGCTTCTCATCCTCCCACCAACAGGCTTCAGTGATTTGTTACCGCGGGAAACCTGGCTTGTTGCCTAGGAGACTGGAGGATGTGTGCTCCAGCGCCACTGAATAGCTGCTGCTGCTGGGGCTGTTACTAAAGGTGAAACACAAAAAATGTAGGATTTCACACACACACAAACACACACAGAGAGGATCACTGGTGTGTGTCGAAATATTGATCAGTTAATTGATCAGTTGCTCTGTTTCATGTGTGTCACTTCTATATTCCATGTTTGTTGATTGTGTTTTTATTGTACAATCTGACCTTGTTATGCGATGATACCGTAAAGGATCATGCCACTAAAATGGCTTCGAAAGTCGGACACTTACAGCCATCGATCCACCACAGTTTACATTTACTGCAATTTACTGCGTCGCGTCTACACCATGTATTGTTTTTGTGCGTCCGTGTAGCGTTTGTGTTAGCGTTTATCGCACAAGAGGGGACATGATTTCCAGAAGCCCGCGCTCTTTTCTTGGAAGAGAAGAAAGGAGGAGCTGCTGCTTCTTTTCATCATCAATAATGGCTCAAATTGCTCCGATAGCTGCGCTCTGTCTTCTTTTCGCAGCCGTATGTAGGGTGGTGGGCGACCACCTGCTGTGTGGTCAGCTGTAATTCTTGTCGTCTCTCCATCTTCTACGATTAGTGCACAATGTTTTCTTGTTTTTCTGACTGGAAAAAGAAAGCGTAACCAGTTTTGTCCTCCCTCTGCTGGCTTCCTGTCCAGTTCAGGATCGATTTTTACATGCTATTGCTTGTTTTTTAGGGTTTTAAATGGGCTAGCCTCAACTTATTTATGTCATCTGGTACATCTCCAGACTCCTGCCAGAGTAGCACTCTATATTCTTTTCACAATCACAGACGTAGTTTGGTGGGCGTATTTGTTGTGTCTGTGCTGAGGTTGTTTTACATGTGCTTTATAGATGAAGTTGACATTGACATAACTGCAACTATAATTTTTGCCCTTCTGAATCAACCTAATGGTGAATATTTCGACCGCCGGTTCTTGCGACAATGCGTGAAACAATTTTGACATTTGACGCGTTCCATGCGTCTTTGCTTTGACTTTGGACTCACGTCAGATTTTAATGGCTTTCAATGTGAACACAAAGTTAAACTGTAGACGATACTAATGTACTCTTGTGTGACTAAAAGCATCTGCTCACATTAAAAAGGATGCAAATACCCAAACCAATGAATCATGGGAGTGAGTTTTTTAGATCCGGCATTTTATTGTAGAAAATATGTCATTAAATATATAAGTTTACTGTGTACAACTACAAAGTAAAATTGTTCTTTTTTTATAGGATTTATCCCAGTTTTGGTCCTACTCCCCTCATATAATATGAAATGATGATAATGTGCAATAATAATTGCCTTTTTCTTTTATTGCTCTCAATGAAAACAAACAAAACTGCTTTCAATTTGAAATTTCAAAGTCCAAAGCGTGTCGATACAAAGTTTTTCTGCGGAGCATTTTATGTGTAAATTGAAATTCGCATTTAGATATTTGAGAGTAAAGCGTGGGGAGTGGGATAAAGTATTCAAAACAGGATGAATTATTGATAAGCGTGCCATCTGGAGATGCAAATAACCTCCCACTAAATTCACCAAGGACATCGTCGTCATCATCACCTGCGTGCACACGACAGCACTGCAATGCAGAAGGCACAAAATATTTGATGACAGTTTACTGTAAAATGCACCAACATGGGAGCAAAACTCAAAATGAACAGTTTCCATACAGAGATTTTTGATCGAGGTCAAAGTTTTCCTCATTTCCAAGCAGCGTAATTTTCCGTCATCACACAATGATGAGTGTGTGCGCAGAGGAGTGCACCACTTCACCTTGTTGTAGAAAAGATTGTGTAAGACATTGACAGCGTAAATATGCTTTTATATTAAAAATGAAAAGACTTGGACTCAAATTTCCAGTACAGGGACGGAATAAGTCTCTTTGTTGAGCATTTCTAGTGTCAAGGCAGATTTTGGCATTTGTGTGTGTGTGTGTTTACAAGAGAACAAGGTCATTCTTTTTCCTCGACACAAACACAGACTGAAAGAGACAGATTAAAGGTTCCGCCAAGGTTTGATCCTGCACCAGAGTGTCAGGATAAAATCCACTCAACCATCTAATCCAGAGGTTCAGGAATTAGAGCAGTGGCCCTCCAATTGATTTAACGCGGTTGATTTAATTTTGCATTTTTATTGGCAACTATACAATATCAACACACATGCTTTTATTTTGAAATGATGTACATATATTGACATTGCAATATCATCATGATATTTTCTTTAATAACGGGTAATTAATGATGGATTTCATGGATGGAATGATGACATGTTTCAGTGTCAAGTGTTAAAGGCACCTTGCACATCAGTGTTAGTATTTAATGCATCATTACGTGACATTATTTAGTCTTTTTCTGAGGACCACTGATGTTTAACGAACCAGTGTTTTCTCAGTATTTTATCTGCCTCCAGCAGGCAGGCACCCACAATGCTAAGCAGCCTCGCTGAATTAACGCAGTCACTAAAGAACAAAATTAAGACAAAGACGATGGATTATCAGCACTGCCTTCCCTTTAGGAGTGGTCGTTGTAGTAGAGCAGATTAGCAAAAAAATCTTTCACCAACGTTTGACTGAATGTACCTCTTGGGTCATTGTTTTGAAAAATCCCACTTGCCATGTAAATTTCAAAATGACAGCCATTTTTAAAGATGGCCGCCATATCCAACCATCTTTTACATCAGAATTTCATTTCCTGGGCCCATTTCAGTGATTTTGGTGTCAACTGATAGGTAAAATTGCTAAGTAATAAATCATAGATCCTTTTTATATCTCTTTCTGCCTCTTAATTTTCCAAAATAATGCCGAAAATATGCACAAACACAGCATTATTCCAGCAAAACGTTTATTGCATATGTACAAAAATGATCAATGAGGAGCTGAATCCTTTGTTTACTACTGTACATATCCTTTGTACAGCATGACATACAACAAACACAATTTTATAACAAATTCTAACCCGAACATCAGAATCCAAAGAAAAAAATGCAATAATCTGCTCTTCTATTTAGTTTTAGTCTGCGGAACCAGCTCCACAGCCTCTCTCTGTATTTAAAGTTAGACTTAAAAGCTTCCCTTTTGCTTATATAAAGCTTATAGTTAGAGCTGGCACGGGGAAACCTGAAGCATCGCTGACTCACATAAAAGTCCAGACCTCTATTGAAATAGTCTGAGATGTTGCTGGTGTGTGTGTGTATGTGTGTGTGGACAGTTGGACAGAAACAGCCAGTGACTTTTTCAGGAGTTTAATCGAGGAAGAGTCAGACTAAAAGCACTCACACACACACACACACACAGAGTGTTGAATATTTTAGGTTACGACTAATGAAAGACTCTCTCACTGTGACAGCAGCTTTAAATAGAACTGGTTCATCAATTCACTGCTAATAATCCCACAGCTTTGTCTCTGTGTGTGTGTGTGGTGTGTGTGTGTGTGTGTGTGTGTGTGTGTGTGTGTGTGTGTGTGTGTGTGTGTGTGTGTGTGTGTGTGTGTGTGTGTGTGTGTGTGTGTGTGTGTGTGTGTGTGTGTGTGTGTGTGTGTGTGTGTGTGTGTGTGTGTGTGTGTGTGTGTGTGTGTGTGTGTGTGTGTGTGTGTGTGTGTGTGTTTTGTTATACAACTTCACCAACAGGCCTGGCATTTTTATAACACCCAGACAAATGACTGGAGTTACTGAGCAGGTGTTTCGTTTAAACCTCCCTGCACTCTGATTGTTACCGAAAAAAAAAAAAAAATCATAACGATGACAGAAACCTGAGGGAAAAAAAAGGACCGACTTTGAGCTGCTGTGATAAATTGAGCTCATATTCAAAGCGTCAGAGTTCAGACGAGGCTATGTTCATCACACAGAATTCTTTTTCTCCACTTTTATTAATGCGAGTACCAGATGGGAAACTGATTAATCTGTCAGCTTGGGGAATGTAAATCATTATTTAAAAGACAAAAAAAAAGAGAAAACTATAAAGGAACGGTTCAACATGATAAGACGGTTGATGACAAGATAAATACACAGGTATGATTGAATTCCTTGTACAGATGAACCCATGACCACTAGCAATCTTACAAAATGATGTTCACACACAACCAAACTTCACCGTTGAATTCTATTGTATTAGCATAGTAAGTGGTGTACATATTAGAGCAGAAACAATTAATCGATTACTAAATTAATCGTCAACAATTTTTGATTTGTGCTGGTCACGTTAGCGGCGGTTAACGGCGTCAACGTTAACGCATGACGACTGACCAGAAAAGACGCGTGTGTCGTCATGTTTAAGTCACTCCCGATTGTTAGCGTAAACGTCATGTTTATCATGTTGCACGTAAACATGATGTGACACACGTGTTTTTCTGGTCAGTCGTCATGGAAACGCGACCTGCATTCACGTGCGTTAACGTTGATTATTAGTGCGAGCCGATGATAACACGTTAACTGCCGCCGTTAACACGTTAACTAGCTAGCACTAATTTTGATAATCGATTCATCAGTCTGAAGTTTTTTTTCATTATTAAAACAAGATTTCTGATCGCTTTAGCTTCTTAAATGGGAACATTTTCTCAGTTTCTTTGCCCCACTTAACAAAGAAATCATTCAAACTGAATCTTTTTGGTTGGTGGACAAGACAAGACATTGTAGAACATCGCCACGTTTGACAAACACTGATCAACGTTTTTTTTTTTTTTAGCATTTTCTGACATTTTATGGACCAAACAGTTAATCTGTCTATTATTTTCTCGATTAATCGATTAATAATCGTTAGTTGCAGCTCTAGTACGCATTGGTATGTATTGTATTCAGGATATTTGGCAAAAGTTGGACGTCCGAAGTCCTTCCGGATGCAACCTTCCCCATTTGTCTGGGTTTTGGCACGGGAAAGCTACCTACTGCTAAAGATACTATATTTTGTAGCCAACCAACTACAGAAGTTTGTACATAAAAAATATCAGAAAACTGTGACGTCAATCAGTGAAAACCACTTCTTTCCAGGCTCAAGTGTTTCTAGTGACTCTATAAAATGATTTGACACTAAAAAACCAACTGTCAAAGTAGAAAAATGAATATAAAACGGTGTCGAAATGGAAAATAACTTGACTGTAAAGGCGTTTGTTCAATATCACATACAGTATCTTTAAATCCTGACAGTGACTCAAAAATATCTTATTTCTTTTCCACGCCAACCCACTGCATATTCATTTTTCTCCCAGTCTCCAGAGAGAGAGAGAGCGAGCGTAAAAGAGACTTCAGAAGTGTTCAGTATCCAGAGAGACAGATAGACAGTCAGAGGATTGCCAGCCTGCAGAGATAAAGCCCGCTATAGAAGAAAATATGACAACAAGAAGCTATGCAGGAAAGAAAAGAGGGAGATGATTAAAAGCGAAGCTGACTTCTTTAAAGTGCAAGCAAAGTTAAGATGTCCACGCAAAGTTCAGTGGAGCGCAGTGAACTGAGTTGCCCTGATGTCTTTTTTAATACTGTGTAATTTACTGCGGCTTCGCAATCCACATCTCGATTCCGCTAAAATACTACCATTGAGTGAGTACACAGACCCACAGCCCACGAGGTGAATTCAGTCACAGGGGGAAACTGAAGTCTCATCAGAAGAACACAAAGTTCCGTTCTAACCAGACACCAACAGATGAATATGAGCAGCTCTGTCATTAATATGCAGAATGTATTCTCAAGCTGAATTTCCGTGTGTGTGTGTGTGTGTGAGCTGTGAGCACTCCAGGCTACAATGCTATTTATAACTGACATTGGCAGAGTTGCATAAGGACAAAGCAGCACATCACAGTGTGGAAGACAGCGAGAGAGAGAGATGCAGACGGGAGACAAGGGGAGGAACATGTTGTGACCATGAGGCCCTCGTTCTTTTACCTCGCTGCATTTTCTAAAGTGTTGTCAGCTGCCATCTTGTATTGACTCTATCAACGATGACTTCTGAATCTGCATAGATTGATCAAATTCAGCCAACACAGTATTTTACGCTCAGATAATACGTATGAAAACAGTGGTGGTTGCTGGTCTTTGAGTCAGGGGAAGATCATTTTTTACATCAGTTCTGCCCCTGTATGAGATCACTGTCTGTGATAAACCACTCTGAACGAACTAGTCGGGTATCGTTGCTTTAGTAATGAAATGAAATACAATAGCACATATTTGACATGTTTATTTTATGACATTTTAGAGGAAGCAGAGCTTCCCTTATCTTGGACCAATCACTTCTGGATGAAAATCATTTTATTGTTGATCAGAATCTGCGCCTCCGCGGCGGAAAAATTATGGTTGAAACTGAATTGCTGCATCAATTGGAGGATTTAAATTGCAGCTACACCTCTAAACTACTTTGTTCAGGTGAAAACAATCGGTGTGTAGTATCACGAGATAGATTGTTGTCATATTTCACTGACAGGCCACGCCCCCTCACTGCTCCACACTCTCCCTCCTCTCTCTCACTCAGTTCTCAGTTCATTTCTGGGCATTTTCAGAAATCAGGCATTGGAAGGTTTTAGCTGCAGAAAAGGGGGGGGGGGGGTTGTTGATGTTTTAAAGCAATGTTTTCCCAATCCTGGTCCTCAGACTCCCTGCCCTCCATGTTTTAGATGTTTCCCTGTTCACACATCATATTCCCTGAGGACCAGGATTGGGAACACTGCTTTAAATATCCAGTTTGTGTAATTTAGGATAGTTTGTTGGCAGAAAGTGTATATACTACACATACGTATGTTTGTGTAAATGTCTGGTCAATGGAAAATAAAGAATAGTTTGGTTTAAATCTGTGCAGCACCAACCTTTGGAAACTCTGGTGCATCTCTGTTCATAAATAGACAATGATTTGCTAGTGTTAGGTCATCGTCCTGCCCTTGTTTTTTGACTATCGGACTAAAATTGCGGTTTAGGTCCAAAAAGGTCATGTTTTTACGACAGTGAGGATAACGCAGCAGACGATGGTTGCATGTTAACGCTTGTACAACTATGTATTCCGCAACTGCAGGGTAGGAAAAGGCAAAAAAAGTGTTCAAAGATGGTTTGCTTTAAACCTTGGTTGTAATCTGCGTCACTGTTGCGTCATCCTGACCTCGCGTGGTCATTCTCCTCTGACCTGCGTTATCAAGAACCACATTTTCATTCAGACAAGTGCTGCTCTTTTCTCTTTTCCTGACCATTCTCTGTAGTGTGTGAAAATTGCAGCACATTAGCAGTTTCTGAAAACACTCAGACCATCAACAACCATGTTCAAAGTGACTGAAATCACCTTTC
This sequence comes from Microchirus variegatus, assembly GCF_963457635.1. Lineage (NCBI taxonomy): Eukaryota > Metazoa > Chordata > Actinopteri > Pleuronectiformes > Soleidae > Microchirus > Microchirus variegatus. The sequence continues at coordinate 25,521,118 of NC_139805.1, read as the reverse complement.
CTCCTCATTCTGATGCTCAGTGTGAACTTCAGGAAGTCTTCTTGACCGTGTTTACGCGACTAAATGAACAGATTTCATATTTGCATTGACAAGCTTGGTGTCTGTACATGTCGGTTCAAGCAAAGTCAGTAGATAACTGGAAATATCTGCTAATAGCTTACTGTTCTCTCTCTCTCTGGTCCCTGCTGGGACAGGAATTAGATTAACTGAGCTACGCTGGTTATTATTCCATCAACACCCAAATCACTGCATCACTAATCAAAGTCCCACTGGAGAAGGAAGCGTAAGAAGTCAAAATTATCTCCAAATATCTGCCCCTCTTTCAGGGACTTCATTAACTTTATTTGTCTGTGTCTCCTCGTGTCTTTATGTGAACAATGCAAACAACTTCAGAAACAGAAACAGTTTTAAAAATAGACAGTGAGACATTCCACCACAAACTGGAAGACATGAGGGCCTGAGATCGTAGCACGTGTGTGTGTCTGCTGTTGTGAGCACAGGCACACATGTTCTCACTCTCCTCCCTTGCTTGTGTGTTATCTTTGCAGCTCTGCTGTTAATCCCTGGATCAATAACTCAAGCCTCTCTTTCATGATCGCTTCACAGTGGCCTCGATCTGTCGCATGACATTAGATCAGCGCCTGTGTCGGAATGCGTCTCTATAAAGACATGTCGGCGATCACACGAGTCCTGCACGTGAAAACAAGCTAGATTATCTCTCTGCGTGTCGCCACGTTCACGTTGGTGTGTTTATTGTTTCAAATAGAACACAATACTCTCAATTTATTCTTTATTGATTTCTTATTTATCATTTCCACGGTCTTTGTCAAAAAACAGCCTGACACCACCTTTTAGTTACAGTGATGCAGTTTCCAGTACAATCGCATTTCCTTCCATTCTTCTTCTGCTGCTACTGCAGCATCTTCAAAGGCACCTTGACAGTAACACTGGAGAGAGATGGGTATGCATTTACTTTCTACACACACACACACACACACACACTGTTTCTGGCTGGCGGGAAATGTGTGCTGGCACCGTTACAGCCAGCACATCCTCCTTGTTACATAAAAGTTGACACTTGGGCAGATGAAGAGAGAGGGAAAAACACCTGGCTGCTGCTGCACTTTCATTATTTTTGCTGATGAAAAGTAAAACACAAGAGGATCAAGGATCATGGGCAGAGTCCAGAGTTAGCACTCGGCAAATGGCTGCAAATAAAAGTGAGTTCATTCCATTTGTGTGCTGCTGCTGCTACTGGGGAAAAAAGGGTCAACTTTTTACGACTAACTACATTAATATAGTATAGTAAGTCTTAGGGGTGGGAATCTTTTACTAACTCACGATTCGATTTCCGATTTTTGGGGCTGAAAATTGATTCTACCTCAATCTGTAGGTGTGCAAAGGATGATCTACTCCAGTCTGCTTTGCCCCGACAGAATGACAAATGGAGATATTAAAGTGTCTTTTTCAGATTTATTAAGTTTTAAACATTTATCCATGCTGAGATGGAATTGTTGTAATTATTGCATAAAAGCAATATCACATACTGCAAAAGTAACAAAATAAAGTTTATGCCGTCAACGTTAATGCATGACACGTTTCCATGACGACTGACCGGAAAAAGTACGTGCCTGACGTCATGTTTGCGTGACTCCCAATTGTAACGATAAACTTTAAAAACAGGTACTCTGGTTATTTGTAGCGCTGCTCTTTTCGTTCAATAAACAGACCGGTCCAGATCGACTGTAGGTGCGCTAAAGGCGCTAAAGGAGCTAAAGCAGCTAACGGAGCTAACTGGTAAACGGTGTCTGGACTCCAGTGCCGCGGCACGTAAACATGACGTCTGTATGTGTGGAAAAAAATGCCTTAAAACTTAACACATGTATTACTTAAAGGGGAAGTAAGTAGTTTATAGTGACATCTAGAGGAGAGGCTGAAATTTACAACAAAGACCTGCTGCTCTGCTCACCCCCTCCCTTCCCTGAGCGGTTGGTATCCGCAGCTGGTCAAATGTCGTCCTCGTTGACTTTCTCCGTGTCAGCAGATGAGGTTCGTGAGGTGAGGGAGAGGGCGAGCTACCGCGGCCGTAGCAGACGAAGCGGAGAGAGTGGAGGCGGGACTTCCACTACAAGTAAAGAGACGCTTGATTTGTTCTCTCGCGTTTGTCCTTACAGGCTCCGGCAGAAACATGGCGTCTCGCTGCTAACAGTGGCTATGCGACCACGGCCCGCGACCATGTTATTTTAAATGACTTTTTGAAACACTACGAAAATGAAACAAAGAATATTATACAGCGACTAGACAATGCAGGAGCACATAATATGTATACAAAAGTGGATTTTGGGTAATATAAACCCATAAATACTACATATTGTCCCTTGTTAGTCATTAGTACCATAAGTCCAGCTACAGCTATGTTGCTATAGGCAATAGCGGTAACATGATAGGGAAATCCCCAGCAGACGAGACCATCTCATTTTGGGTCAGCCTCACTTCTTCTTTTTGCATATTGCTCCTTTTAAAGGTACAACAAAATAAAATAAGCAAGTTCATACTACTTCTCTAGTACTACTACTACGGCTTCAGTACTTGCTACACTTACAAAACATAGAGTAAATCACTCATTTGATCGACTGTATACTGGGAGTCAAGACTGTTTGTGTGAATTCTGTCCATTTAATTAATCTGACTTCAATTATGGCAGCATTTCCAATAATTAATCAACATTTACAGAGAGATTCGCCCACAGCAGATGGCTCTCTGATGCTTCCCCAGCTGAAGAACTGCCAAACAGCATTTTTCTTCTTTCATTCCCCTCAGCTTCCTCTTAGAGAAGCTCTTTCTGCATGAGATAACTTGTGTCGGGGGGGGGGGGGGGGGGTCGCTAAAATGGACGCCAGCCCTAAACTAAAAATGGCACTGTGGTGAACAAAAGTCAACAGCTCACATAAGCCTTGAACATTCTCAGCTCCAGATAGTGCTGGGTCCCAAATGCTTTTAGTAAGAAATAAGGATGTGCCTGACAGATTACATCAGCTGAGCGGTTTTTATGTGTTATACTTCAGTCTTGGAATAAACTATCTGATGCTCACAAACCTCAAAGTCGTTGCAGCCGACCTATAGATTAAGGCCTGTCACTTTTTCAAAAAACTCTAAATAAATAATATGCTTGACATGCTATTACTTTGGAGTATATTGGAGATATTCTGCCAGCCCAAACACACAAAAATGTGATGCATTATTTATTTTTTACTCTTGTTGTGATGCTTCTTCCACCACTTCAATCAAGTGGAGCTAACAACGAGGCTAACGGGTATGTCTGCAGATTTGTTTGTTCCTTTGCCATCGCTGGTGCAGACCCTGAAAGCTACTTTTAAATTGCTTTGGTGTTACGATTGCCTGCTTGGGAAGAGAGTTTAGTTTTTCTTGTGTCCTCAGCAAAACAAGATAACATCACGGTCTTATTTTCTCTGATTGACCGAGCCTGGGTGAACACAGTCGAGTGTGCCAGAGATTCAATTTCACTCTCCAGATCCGTCTGCCAAGGATATCGTTCTGGCCAACTACAAAATCTCAGAAAAAAAAGGGGAAACATGATTGATTTTCCCCCCTGGCACTGAACTTAATGTGATGATGGAGAGGCAACATGGAGCAGCTTTTGTATACGTTCAACATGGCGGACAGCAAAGAGCAGCGGCCTTTCAAATTCGACTTTTGCTTCCATTTTTAGTGACTCGCTCGGGCAAAAGTCGTGAGATGCTATTACTTGACGGTCAGCCACACGTTTTTTTTTTAATAAATATGTCATCCAGATCTTTTTTGGGTATGTCCATCCGGAACCACTATCCTCTGAAGTGTCTGGGCCTCGCTGCTGGAACTGCTACCCCCCCCGTGACCCAGACCGGGTTAAGCAAGATAAAACAATGATGAAAACAGCATTTTGGTCTAAAATCATTGTTATGCTTCTTGGAAGTGGCAGGTGATTACGCCCCATATTCAGATTCATACTCAAATGAGATTGACATTGGAAAATGGATCTAAAGACAAGCTGCAATACAAGGGCCCTCTTCTGGACCATGTAGTTATTATTTCAGACAGTCAGGACAGGATGCACTTCCAGGCTATACATTTTGAATTAAATTTCAACAGGATTTTAAGGTCTGTTTTCAATTTTCAAAAAGTTTGACGTACATATGCCCTACTCGAGATGCAGATGTGCTTGCCGTGACACAGTTGAGAACATCTCAGCCTCTTTCAAGACTTGCGTCACGCTGGCTGTTTCTGGTTCTTTCAGTCCTTGTGCAGGGCCGTCCTCCTCTTTCACTGCGTCTTCCTCTTCGTTTGTGTGTTTCACAGATTGTGCTCTCTCTCTCTCTGCTCTTGGCTGCCTCGCTGCAGATTCATCATTAATTTATCCAATTTCTTAATGTTCCTCCCCTTCCTCGCTTTCACATGGCCTCGGTCTCTCCACCTCTTCAGCCGCCCACTGGCTGCTCTCCATCTGCACCACTCTTAGATTGAAGAGCCTTCTCTCTGCTTTATTGCCTTCTGTGTCGTCAAGTTCCGTCATAAAAACTGATGACTGAGACTCTGATGCCTTTCGGAGAAATGAGGGATGAATTTCTTTCTCTGCTCCGCAGGCTTTAAAGTGAACGTTTTTGTGCCGTATATTATGCCATGAATGGACAGATATTTATGAGCACCATTGATAGAACACGTGTCAAATACTGTGAAAACACTGAATAAGAGCCATCTATGAATGTCAACACCAAATGGAGATACAGACTTGCTCTGAACCATTTGACATCCACAAACCTTGTGCCTTACTTGTCTTATATTAGCAGGCTTTTCCACTGTGTCTGCCTGTGATGAATGCAATCCATCCCCTGAGTAACTTCATGAAACTTGTTCAGGTTTTGTTATTGGCTAATGGAAACACTAGCACGACTAACCAAACCTCTTTGCAGCTTTGTTGCAGTATTATAAGACAAAAACATGGACTTTTTAAATTTTTTTTGCTCCTTTAAAATTACAACCTTGTTGCTACAGTTGGTTATTAGCATCATCTGCTGATCACTGCTCAGTCCTGTCTGACAAAGCTGGGGTTGAGTCTTCACAACCCACAACCCAAGCAGTGGTGGCCTTCTCCAGATGTCAAACCTCTTCACCATATCACGGTGGTTGAGCCCAACAGTCCTAGAGGAAACTTTTTTCATCAAATTTCGATCTTATTCTTTCATGTTTACAACCCAAAGCATGGGACCTTAAGCCTCACTTCCACCATTCAGCTCGCCAGTGTGGTTTGGAACGATGCACGCTGATCTTGCTTGTGTTTCCACCGCGGGGTGTGTGGGTCCGAGTTATATATATTATATATTATGCAGCTATTTACACAGCTGTGGGAGTGTGTCAGAGTGACGTCACGCCAGGTTGACACAGTGTAAGCTCACCAGTGAATTCCACAAAGAAGACGAAGAAGAAGAATGCAACGCACTAAACAAGGAGCAACAATGGAGGATGTCGAGCATTACGTTTTTCTCCTTGACGTGTGTCTGTTTATCTCAAAAAGACAAGCTTTGTTAAGACAAGAGAAGCCTGCAGGATGCACGGAAGAACACAGTCATGTGTCAACAGACCTCATTGTTTTCTAGCTTCACCCTGTAGGAGCCGTTACCTCTGTGCTGGATACCCCAATGGAAGGGTGCCAAAGAAAAAAGTGGAACAATGCAGATCAGTTCTCGTTTGACAAAGGAAACACAAATGATTGTTTGGCGTACCAAACTGTACCACGCTTGTTATGGCTGAGCCAAGCAGTTCAAGAGGAAACTCATTTCCCATTTGTGGTCTTTCATGCTCACGATACCCAAAGTTCATGACCCAATGTGCAGCCCAACAGCCTCATATACTGCTGCTCTTTCTCATCCCTCTGCACAGGGTATCCTTCCAAGCCTCGGAAGGAAGCTGCCCTGAACTGTCACTGACAAGGAAAATACTTATTCTATTATTTATGATTTATTATTGGTCATGGGAAATGCTGACGATATGAATAAAATAAAAGTCTGTCATCTATCCCAGAGGCAGGAAAAAATATAAATCTACTTCATATTCTTCTAATGGCTGCCACAAAGAAATCAATATCTCCCCAACATATGATCCATGGCAGACGGTTGTCAAATAATAATTTTGAAAAAACAACATTCATACTGAGATGTCACTCTTTAGAGAGCGATGGTCACATTTGTTCATTGTGTTGGGGCAGAAGAGGAACTAAGCAGCAAGTCCTCTGTGTAATTATGTCCTGTCGGTCTACATTGCAAGTAGCCTTTTGGTGAAGTGGGGAACAACTGTGGTCACTAATGTTTTTGCATCCCCTTAATTTCCCTTTTTTCCCTACACTGTTATCATTGGGTAGTTAAAACCTGTTTATGACAGCACTTTCTTATCCTGTCAATGGATCGAATGCAACAATGGTAAATACCTGTTGATATGGCTAAAGAAGTAAGACATTGTTTGGGAGCCATCAGTAAACAGTTCACTAACCCTAACCTCAGTCCTTTTCTTGGCCCGAACCTTGACCTCAGCCTATCCTGGGCCCTAACCCTAACCTCATACTTTTATTTACCACTGCTCTGCTTTAAATGTCTAAATGTGCTGCCAGTGGTTTTTTTCATTGGAGTCGTTTGCTTCTCTTTCAGGCGCAGAAGTTTCTAGAACTTTGTGCTTTGTCAGGCAATGCTGAGGGACGTGACAGAGTGCTGGTATAAAAAGCTCACGGCATGAGAACAGGTTGCAATGTGAGGATCAGAACTTTGGTAAATTGAAAACGGCATCTTCTGACTCTGCAAAAATAGTGTCGTATTAAACCTCTATTTCTGCTGATGCTGCAGCTTTCTGCCTGTCGATCCATTCTTACCAACCTCTACTTTTTAGGAATAAATATAATTTTTCTGTCAAGGTGAAAATGTGTCTTATTTGGAGAAATTGGACAATTATAACTATATCTGAGATGTAACAACTGTTAGTTGAAAAAGTGTATTTTGCTATATCAAGGATTGGTATCAATAAAACGATTGGAGGAGACATTTTGATGAAAGGTGTTACTTGTGAGAGGAGAATACTAATATTAGAAGACAAAAGTAAATTGTCTCTTCATAAATAAAATAAGACCATGAATAATAAAAGTCAAAGTAGAATGCAAGCTATTCCGTCTAAAGGAGCAATTTCTGCCAAACTCATTCCATTTTCTACTGCTGCTGCTTTCCCCTCAGCTATCCACAGTGAGGAATGTGAAAGGCAGAGTGTCCTTGAGATGGAGTTCATTTGCTGAAATGTGTTGGGGAAAGATATTCCTGTTTAGAAGCTCATTAAAGTGTGAAATGACTGACGGATTCCAATAAATCACCAGCCACTGATGGAAGGTATAATCGCCGTATCTCCATCAGAAATGACTAGTATTTGGTACTGGACCATACTGTCACCATAGATGTTGTTGATTTGCAATGCTGACACAGTGAAGCAGCTTTTTTTTAGAAATCCAGACATTTTTGGTGGGAGATTTGTCTCTTTGTGAGAATGCAAATATCCACAAAAGCCACTCTTCAGAAGATGCTCTTCAGAACGTCTTCCACCGTCTCCCTAATTACATCTCGGGATGATGTCTGAGTGAGCTCGCGATGTCGGGAACACAGCAGGAGAATCTGCCTCCTGCTGTACTCAGACAGTCTCCTGCTGCAGAATTAGTTTTAATTGCACACACACCAATTAGTAACGGTGAACTTGACCTCACCCACACAGCACTGATCTGAGCTCTAGGAGCAGTGGGGGTTGGGGATCTTGCTCAGGGACAACCCCAGTGCTTGACCTGTCCCAGGATTTGAATTGTTTGCCCTCCTGTTGCAAGCCCAATTCCCTTCCACTTGTCCATGGGCTGCCCAACCTGGCCATCTGGACCTTATGTCAGAAGATGACTACACAGTGTCAAGCTTAACTTAGCAACAGCATCTTGCCTATGAATCAAGTGACACACACTATCTGTATTTTAACTTCCTTACTCACTCTCTGCTTCGCCCACTCCATCTTTGCCTGGTTTGCTCACTCGAATGACCAAAACTAGGTTTCAAGATTGCATCACACAAAGTTTTTTGCTCAAAGGATCGGATTTTTCCGGCTCGAGTGAGTAAACCCAATCGATGCTGGATTCGCAGTTTGACAATTGAGTGATGTGAATCAATCAGCAAATGCTTCTGTCTTCATATTGATGTATGTGATCTCATTGTGCGGAAAATTTTTTATTGTTTGGTGTGATTGCACCATGACAATATTTTAACCTTGTCTAGGGCACTCATTCTTAGTTAAAAATGCAATTGTTACAAAGTTAATTTGACTGGCACAGCGCCGCCCGCGATCCATCATGTGGAGGATATAAGCGGTAGAAAATGGATGAATGGATGTAAAATACATCTAAAAACAGGCAGATGCTAACATGAGAAAATGGTATTGCAGTTTCTACCTGCTATCTATATATGCATCTCATGATCTCTGGTGCTTATGTCTGATCTTTTTTTCTCTCTCATATCTGTAATCATAGTTGACTCCACTGAATCAGTGAGTGTCTTGTAACATGCTTTTTGTCTACTTGTATCCTCTTGGGGGGGAAATGAACGTACAAAGAGCTGCATGCGCTGTCTGTGTGTCATGAGATAGAGTTTATGGTCAGCATGTTTCAGACTCTTCTAGTTCGGAATTCGCATTTTAATGCTGGATATTGCATTCGCTTCAAAAACCTGCTGACTCTGGGAAACGGAAGAGACAAAAGAAACAGAGCGGTTAGAAGGTTCTGCTGGAATCTGAGCCGCTCTGCTCTCTCACTGCGTTTTATTTCAGAGAGTATCGTCGGTGAAGTCAACGATTATTGTAATCGTTAAAGCAACAAATTAGGTCAATGTTCCAAGAAACATTGCACATGGCAAGAATGGGATGTTCTGATGATCAAAGCCGTATCTAAACTCTCAATTAATCTCAGTCCAACTGATCCCACGCTTCACTCACCACATCCAAATTTCAAAGGAAATTCACTGGAAGTCACATGATCCCTTATTAGATGAATAAAAATAAAAAGCTTATTTTATAATGATGATCAATCATGTTTGTCTGAAAAATGAAAAATGCCACCGAATAAGAGAAAGTTTGTTCTGGGGAGTTACTTTCACCAGTGACCTTCATTTATGCGATATCTATTTGGCAATGGTGTTCGGATGTGTTAAGAAACCTCGTCTTCCTTCCTGTTTTCTCTTTCCCGTTCCCCTCTTATTCTATGGTTGTCTGTCTTGTCTTGAGTGGGTGTGTCTGTGGGAGTGTCTGTTGTCTTTTCCCCTTCCAGGCTGGCCGGTGAGTTTCCTTTGTTCTGTTTCCCGCCACAACCTCCGCCTCACCTGCCGCTGGTTTTCTTGATTACCACCGTCCATTGCCTCCTGTTTAAAAAGCTTATTTTACCGCTCTTGTTTTGTCACCTCAGCCTGATCACAAACTCTTTATACCAATCTTCTTTGTGCAGCTTCCCTCCTTTGTCCTCTGAGCTGCACCTTTAGTTTCTCCAGTTTTTGCCTTAGCATCGAGTGCTAGTTTTTTACCCAGCCTTGCTGTTTGTTTTTGTTTAACCCCTTTTGTGAACTTTTCTCTTTGGATTTACATTTTTGATTAGTTAAAACAACCTTAGGTTTTTTTTAACTTTGAGTCTATCTGTCTGTAATTTGGAGAATAGAATATCTTTAATTATCATTGCAAAGTACAACGAAATTGAGGCAGAAACCCTCACATCAGTGCAAAAAGATGCAAGAGACAACAAACAGGCACAGTACAAAGTTAAATAAGATAAAAACTGTATATAAAAAAACAATATATCTTTTCAAGATCATTTTTTAAAATAGACAGTATTGCACTTCCAATATTGAACCAATTCTGCCTGGTAACAGCCGAACAAATGGCACATATACAGTATGGCAGAAAGAGGGTATATTGTCCCATTTGTCAATTAGTTCTTCTTCTAATTTCTCAACTATTATTTTTGCGGATCTAAACAAAACTGTACACGAATAAATAAACCAATACCAATAAATCTTGACACGTAGAAATGTACGTAGATTCATACATCTTAATCAAAACAAGTGGCGTGAACATTTTCAAACATGGGGAAAGGATTATGCAATTTAGGACTTTAGGAAACAACATGTTTTGGTCACATCAAAATAATGTGATATAATGAGAATAATATGAAATTTAGGGGCGACATGTCTGGAACAGTTTGGTAAAGTATGGCACAAAACATGTTTGCTGTTCCATTTCTTTGGCACCCTTTCCTTGGGGTTCCAGACACACTCCAGTTGTTTGACTGGTGAGAATCAGCATTTAGGGATTAAATGGGAAAAACACAAGAAACTGCGCCATGACAAACCGTACCATACTGTACCAATCTGACTTGTACTATAATGGAAACATGGTTTATGTAGCCGCCTTCATTTAGCATCAAATCCCATAAGGGCTAATGTAAAAAAAACATTAGGGTTTAAAATGGCCGCTCATTCTAGTGTAATGAAAAACACTGGACCTTTAAAAAGGACTTGTGATACACACACACACACACATAGAGACGACCCTCTCCACTGAAGCGAGTATAATATGAGACTGTACATTAAAGCTGATAACAGTGCTGGTCTGCAGTGCCTTTGCCTGTATCCACAGATCTATAAATAGCTGTGCTGATCATGCAGCAGTGCTGGCTGCCATCACCCTGCCTGTTCTCTGCAGCACTCACACACCCAAACCTGCACACTTCTCCTCCTCCTCCTCCTGTTCCCTCTCCTCATCTCCCCTTTTCACACCGATTCTCCCTCAAACACCTCACCCTTCCCCCACTCTTTCCTCTCTCTTCTCTGTCTCATTTTGTATCTTCTCTTCATACTGTGCACCTATTTCCCTCTTTAAGATTCTACGGCCTCGTTCACAAAACCATATACCTTTTTATATCCGTTTAGACCTTTCTCCACCCTTGATCTTTCATTAATCATTAACTCTGAGTCATTAATTTCCAGCGCCATCAACCAAACCATGTTCAAAGTCAATGAAATCACCTTATTCTGTTGCTGGGTTTGAACTCCGGCAGGTCGTCTTCATTTAAATGTGTTGATTTGCTGCCATTGCACACCATTTATACACTGCAAAAAACGTCCTACAAGGAATAGTCTTAAATGAATTTGCTTGGCTACAATCCTTAAAACCCATCTTGTACATCTGCAGCCACTTTGAGTCTGTAATGTGCCTTGAAATGAGGCGGAAAAACAGGCCAAAAAAAACAGACAAACCTGGTTAAACTTATCACAAGCAATGACAATTCTGTTTGTAAGACATTTTTTACTTAAAATGAGTCTTCCTTTACTTGATTAAGCTGATTTTAAGAGGTTATCCATAAGAGTTTCTTGTATTTGCACACACCCATCTGTGCTAGTTTTGTGATCTTATTTATTTATTTATTTTTCTTAAGAGGAGATTATTTTTCAAGAGCAACATTTTCTTTCTAGCCACAAAAATATCAATGTTAAAAACATTAGATTAGTCGGTTACTAATAAATTAGTTCTTGCAGCTGGAAAAGGCATCGTTACCACTGTTTTTCTCCTAACTGATTAGTTTTTGTTGCTTGTAGTAAATCAGACCTCAAGTTGTCAGGAAAAAGTAAACAATTATATTATATGTCAAACTGAAGGTGTGAAGTCAGGTCTTGTGGTGAGATCACATCTCAGAAACATAACTACTAAACTAAAAGCAAACTGTTAAGCAGTGTAGAATTCCTTCCCCGGTGTTTTGCTACTGGATTATATTATATTATATTATATTATTGTATTAGACAATCAGTGGATGATGTCAAACAAACCCTCCTTTGTTGGCACACTTGGTCACATGATCCCCAGCAGCACAGCTCCACTGAGAAGCTGCTGAATACTCGACCTTGATGCAGGATGTGCAGAGTGTTCTCCAGCTGTGCCTGTTCTCTGCTCCGACACACGGTCTATTCAAACTATTCTACTTGTGTTCATTTATTTCAGTGTGGAAACTGTTCTTCTCTGCCTCACTGGCCTCGATATTCACACCTGACAGCTGACAGATGTTCTCACGTTCTAATTTTACCTCACAAATTGCAATTTAGTGTCAGTTCAGCACCAAGTTTTTGCAAAGATCTTGTTTGTTTCAATTCACTGTAGAATACAGTCTCTAATTGTGCTTTTCCACTATAGTAGTTCCAGCACGGCTCGACTCTACAGGGTTTGGTATGGTTTTCCATGACTATAGTACCTCCTCAACATGGATGCAGTCATCATAACAAACTGACGTGACTTCATTTTATACTCGACACACAAACTAGTGACTTGTAAAGAAGTTTGTTTTCGGTGTAACTGAATCATTAGAATCAGTTCATTAAAAAGATTTGTTCACCGAATTGTTCAGTACTTGGGATTACAGACTTTCAGCAGTGCTGTCGCTAAATACACCAGACTTTTCCATCAGACATTTCCTTTGCTAAATGTTGGAGATTAACGCATGTTTTCAGGATTTTTAATTCTTGTTTGCTTTGTTAGCTTTGATTGATGTGTCTGTAGTCGCGCTCATGACTCTTCCAGTGCTAACACTTTTTGCTAATCAGTGGCCGGCAGTCTGTTGATGTCACATTTTAATATCGGCACAGCTAGCTAGGACCCTCGCCAGAGCATGTACTAAAAAAGTACCAGGTATCAATTGACCAACTAATGGAAAAGCAGAAAAAGAGTTGAGCTGTGTAGTGTGTAACTGTGTAGTGGAAAAGCGCCATAAGGGTCGAGTAGGCATGATTTCTTTGGCATTATTAATCAATAATTCCATGATAACCTTTCAGCATAGTGTAAACAATACTTCTGTACATCTTATGTGCTCTGTTTGCAGCTTCCTGGAAATGTGGTCTGTGATGGGAGACTTTGAGCAATCAATTCAATTCAATTTCAGTTTATTTGCATAGAAAGGTATGATAGCAGCTCCTCCTATAGGGCAAAACTGACATAACAATCAATCTTTGGCAAATGCTCGCAAGGCTTTTTTGATCATTTTCCAATTGTCCCCTAATGATCTCAAAACTGCTGACGTCAAATGATCGTGTTGCACATGTGGCAATTCTGCAAAATTGACCAGAAACGAAGGGATTTTTATGCTGGATACCCTTCCTGAAATAACCCTCCCAAACCCTTCATCTCGGTTTTTGACGAACACTAGATGTGTGAATAAAAGGAATCTGATGACAGGAGCTCCAACCCAGTGCTTCTCCAGTGACCCTGCCTCCTGTAGCTTTAAGGACACTGCTGTATTAGTGACCTCATGTGAGCTGACTGATGAGCGCACTCCGATGAATACCAGTCATGTGTAGGTGGAAGTGGCTCGTGGACCAGAGGGACGTTATCCATTAACCCTGACCCAGCACTTACTGTCTGGCTGTCTGCTCTGCAGTCTCCCATCCCCCACTCATCCATCCATCCATCCATTAGTGCTGGGAAAAAAAAGAACCAACACATTTGTACTGGTTCTTCCTGGTCTGTACTGGAGTTTGCTGCTTCCAGGAAAACAGCCACAGTTTGGTCCATTTCTCCTGCCTAACGAGGGAAACGATAACACCAGACGCAAATCAAATGACTGCTCTGATGAGATGTCATGCAGTTTTACTATATCTCATGTTGGGGGAACAAAATTGTGTACAACTGGAACTAAAGAAAATACTCTCATTTTCTGAAAGAACAGATGAATATACATAGGCTGTGAAATGATTCTATGAGCAAAATGAGACTCCAAAAATGACTCGGCGCTATAGCCTCTCTTCCCCTGGACTCGTAAGGAACAATTTTCATTGTTGATCAGCTAGAATCGGCACATATTACTAGCATTAGCTGTAACATTTGCGTTTGTTTTGCTCTGACATGCATGCTCAGCTGCGAGGTGGTGCATATTATTGACCCTTTTAACGTCCAAAACATTTAGCTTAACTGTATATGTGCGCATACTGAGTAAAATCAAATGCTTGGGATCATTACAAACCTAATGACCCATGACGTGATCTACGGACTGAGTACAGATTCAGGTTTTCCGTTACTCACTTTAACAGGAAGTGGATGAGGAGTGGAGGATAAGCCACGCCTTCAAAGTTGACTGACAGCAAATCTGAATGGGGCCACAAGCACCATTGCATCATAGAAAGAAGGTAACCGATTCGAATCTTGGTCCCACCGAGGGGCTTTCTGTGTGGAGTTTCCATGTTATCCCTGTATCTTTAATTTTATATATATATAAAAAAAAAAGTGATTCTCATTGAAAGAGTGACTTTTTTCAGTTAAACAATCTTGCATCACTTACTGTATTTGTGTTTGTCTTAAGGTCTCATGTTGATGGTTCCACACAGAATATACACTACAGTATATACAGTATATATATATATACACCAATATTTATGCATTTCTATATCTAAACACAAATATGGAACACAGTTTGGGAGGAACTGGTCAAAGGTTTGTGAAAACCAGATCTAGCCTATGAGACATGATCAGTTCCATGTTATGGTTCATATATGCTGTTATCTTCTCATTGTAAAGTTCACCCATGTGTTTAAGTTGCCTCTCTTTTAATAGCTTTAGGTTTTTCTGAGCCCGCCCTCGTTGTGTAAACGTGAGCACGTGAGTGTGTTGATGACAAACCTGTAGTGTAAATCACTTTTAGTTGCCATCGAGCCTAAAAAAGTGCCATAATAAATACAAACCCATTTGCCATTAACCAGTTTTTGAATGGTCCAAATACATTGAAAATGACTGGTGAAGGTAATATCGTTAACTTTTTCGTTCTATAACACTTAACAGCTCGGCCTGTAGCTGCATCCTCACATCCTGCCTTTTTATTATCCATTGCATTACACTGTACGTCCCCAATGATCCTCATTTGTTTTTATTTGGAGCCATTTTCTCCTGCAAGAAAACAACCCCTCCCCCCCAAAGGGATTCATTAAACATTCATCCGATCCAAACCAATCCACCCCTGCATCCATCTATCCACGCTGCCCGGCGTGCTCCCACGCTCCCGCCATTTCTGTCTTTCACTGATTTTCTCCTGTCGCCATCCATTTGTCTCCTCCTTCTATCATACTCCTGTGATTTTCCCCCTTCCCCTCCTCACCTCGCTGCTGCATCTCTCCTGATTACCCTCGACATTTATTCAATACTCTCTCTCTCACTCACTCACACACACACTTCTCTTTTATTAGGGCAAGCACTTAAGGGAATCACTTCCTCAGAACAGTTCTCTCCCCCTTCTTTCTTTCTCTTTCTTTCTTTCTTTCTTTCTTTCTATCTATCTATCTATCTATCTATCTATCTATCTATCTATCTATCTATCTATCTATCTATCTATCTATCTATCTATCTATCTATCTATCTATCTATCTATCTATCTATCTATCTATCTATCTATCTATCTATCTATCTAAGAAGCTAAAACAGTCAGAAATCTTGTTTTAATAATGGAAAAAGCTTCAAACTGATTATCGTTGATCAAAATAGTTGGCGATTAATTTAGTAATCGTTTAATAATCGATTAATCGCAGACCCCGTCCCCTCTCCTGGCCTCCATGTGCGTTTGTTTTCAATGGAGTGGGCGAACACAAGCCTTTGAGCGACCTTGGGTTTCGTGAAAGGTTATTATTTAGATTTTTATTATTGGAGCCATGTCAGTGCCAATGCTTCTGTGTTTTTCAATTCTCACCATTCAAAAGTGTTTTTCTCATGTTTTGCACGATTTTGCAAGGCTGGTTTTCTGCTAACAGACAGTAAATGGGGCGAAGGCAGCGTCAAATCTCCACGCAACAAGACATTTAACCATCACAAGGACTCTGAAGCTAAGGTTGACAATCAAAACACAAATAATCGTTAAATAAACTGCACCGTTGGGACATTTGAATGGGGCTGCGTCATGTGTTGCTGTGACTACATTGTAGAGCCGCTTTGCAGAAAGCAAAGTAAACAATTGGATAAAATACCAAACTGCCAGTTGGTGGAAACAAGGAAACGGACCCTAGTGTTGAGGAAAATCAAGACTATGACGTGAGATCCACCTCCCCATGCATGTAAATAAACCAAACTTTTCCCGTGATCGACATCAGCAGCCGTCTGTATTCCAAATTCCAAATTCCGAAGAAATCACTCATATGGATTTGTAACTTTGACAGATTTTTTTAATCTACTAAAAGACCATTATCCAGAGATTAATCTACAGGGAACTGGCAGGAAAATCTCCAGAGTGACCTTTGCAGACACTTGCGTCATCATCTATACTGTATGTAATTCCAACACATTATTGCATGCAATCGCCCCCAGCTGTAATTAAGACTTGGATTGTGGACCTCATCACTCTTTCTCATTCACATGCAGAAAACAACCTAAGCCCACTCCATATACAACAAACTCCGCTCACATTTGTCCTTTTACATTTCCTTGTGGGATAAAAGTTTTGTGATATTTCATGCTTTGTTGGCCTTTTATTTTTGTTCCGTTGTTCCGTTTTTTTTTTTTCCATCTGCTTATTCCTGTGAGACGAGTTGGCCTGGAGTGACCTATCCTTCCTCCTCCCCCTCTCCAGTCAGCAATTCATTATCTGACCTAACCAAGCACACAAGCCCTGATTCATTTTTCTCCTCTCTCTCTCCGCTGATCCTCCCCCAACACCTCCTTCATCCCTTCGCCTGCCTGCCTGTAATTGTTGATTGTCCTTTCCAGTTTATGCCTGCAGCAAGCTCATGTAGACGCCCACACACACACACACACACACACACACACACACACACACACACACACACACACACACACACACACACACACACACACTGAATCTTTATCTTTTTATAGCTCTGTCTTGTTAGGCAGGGAAAGTAGATTTCTCCCCAATGAACAGTAAGAATGTCCTGCAGCCAGAACTGCTCGGTGTTATATAACAAGGGACTTTAAAGTATGAACTCCATTTTTAAACTCCCTCCCGTGATTCATAAAGATGAAATACATGAATGTTAATGTCGTGCTTGGGTTGTGGCTTTAGATTTCCTCTCACAGACACTTTTGACCGTCGGTTTAAAAACGTCACAATCTGCTGGACTCGGGTAAACAAAGACGCCTGTGTCCACTTAGCAAACAAGACAGCAGCAGTGCAGGTAAATGTAAAGATCTCTGTGTTCTCACTCTAGGGCAGAGGTGGCCCTCCAATCGATTACATTTACTTTACGATTACATTCTAACGCGATTAGCAAACACAATGTACCATTAGAACACTGGAGAGATGGTTGCTGGAAATGGGCCTCCATCCTACGATATAGTGTTTGGACATTATCGTGTAAATACAGCATAGCATACATTCATTATATTGTGTTTTCATTTGAAAATTGTGTTTTCTAGTGCTGGGCACGTTAACGGCACTAACGCATGAAGCATTTCCATGCGCCTGACTGGAAGAAGACACGCGTGACTTCCGATTGTCAAAATGAGTCTCTAAAGTAACAAATTTTTTCGTGCTGCGGCACCGGAGTCCCGACACCATTTACCAGTTAGCACCGTTAGCTCCTTTAGTGCCGTGAGCACACCTACAGTCGAACTGGAGCGGTCTGTTTATTAAACAAAAAAACCAGCGCTACTGCGTATATGTGCATCTGTTTTTAAAGTTTAGCGTTACTAGTCTCATTTTAACAATCGGGAGTCACGTAAACATGATGTCACATGGGTCTTTTTCCGGTCAGTCGTTATGGAATCGCGTCATACATTAACGATGTTAACGTGCCCTGCACTAGTGTTTTCATATAAAGATAATCCGTGCCCAAATAAGCGTTCATTGTTCACCATGTTTCAGTCGAGAAATCTGAAAAAAGCCATTGACGCAAACGAATCTCAAGCTCGCTCATTACCATACCAATATCACTTGATAACGACGTGGTATTTTGCGCACACAAACAGCATAGCAACAAGTCTACAGTTAAAAAATGTATGTCTTAATTGTACATGTGATTTCCTGTGGGTAAGTGCTATTAATCATAAAAGTAGCAGTGTTTGTATGGTGGTAGCCATCTTGTAATCCAATGTTGGGGCTGATGGTCGCTCAGTAGTAGAGCAAGTCCGCTAGCTAGCTGTGTCCTTGGCACTTAAGCCCATGTTGTTCCTGACAGCTGTGAATGGGTGTGAAAGATGAGTGATAGAAAATGCTGCACATGGGTGTGCTGTTTGAATGGGTGAATGGCAAAACTGTAGCTTAACGCAGCTTAAAGTGCACTAGAAAACCGCAATGAAGCGTAATAATGGGCCGTGCCTGAGTTTACAAACTGAGAAGGGTGGCAGCGAGCTTGTGAAAGGAAAAATACCATAAGCATTGTAAAAGGTAATAACGACATGCATTCACAGACACTGAAGATTCCCTACTGTGACTAAAATGATAATAATAATTCAGCCCAAGCATTAAAATCTGCTGACTTGTCTAAAAAACCTTTAATTGTTAGCTTTTTTTCTGCTGACACAAAAGTGCCAATTCTATGCTAATAACTGTAATGCATTAGCGTGCAGTGCTGCAGCCGAGTGTGTGTCAAGGCCCGCTGTTGCGTAAAAGCGATACACACACTCAAAGTGGCATGAGTTCTGTCAAAGAACAGTGTTGATACGCATCAATGCACAGTTGTAAGAGGTAATCCTGATCATTTGAATAAATGGCACATACCTGCATATCATGTAGACAACAGCTCCATATCAGCAGCCTGCATCCAAATTAATATGCAGAGAAAAAAGGTATATAATGAGACCATTCGGGTACACTAAAATTTGATTCTCTCCTCTGCAGTTGTTTGCTTAGTTCCACTCATGAGAAAAAAAGAGTTTTAGAATCATGTGACTGAATCATAATCATCTCTCCAGCATCCTCATTTTTGCTGCACTCGAAAAATACCAGCTATGGCAGAAATGGCAGATGAGAGGAGGTTTGTGTGGACTGAAGAGGAAACCACAACATTCCTCCACTTAGTGGAGCAAGAAATATTTCTGCAACAATAGATGGAAGCAGCAGAGAATCGCCGGCCACGTATCAGCAGCTAATAGCACTTCTATTTAAGTCGTTGAATCCTTCTATCCTTCTGTGGTGACACAGTCCTTTGTAGCACCTACTGCTTTTTTTTTTATTGCTGAGCCTGGGTGAACACATTTGATTTCACTCTGCTGAACATCGATAGAAGCTCTGGAAAAAGGGAATCAAACACATACAGGTTTTTTCCCCACTGGTGCACTAAATGCAGTTTAACACAATGAAAACAGAGAAGCTGCATTTGCACACATCCAACATCCAATGGCAATTCCTTCTATTTTAAGCGACTTGCGACAAAAGTAGAGCTGAAACAATTAATCGTCAACTATTTTTATAATCAGTTTGAAGCACTTTTCATTATTAAAACAACATTTTGGATTGTTTTAGCTTCTTTAGCTTTTCATTTCTTTGCTCCACATAACAAAGAAAATTTCTTTGTTCAAAGTGAATCATTTTGGTTTGTGGACAAAACGAGACATTCGAGAACATCGTCAATACTAGGTTTGACAAACACTGATCAGCGGTTTTTATCCTTTTATGGACCAATCGATTAATAATAATAATCGTTAGTTGCAGCCCAAAATGATCGTTACTAGCTAGCCATTACTCCTAGAAAACTACAACAAACACATTTGTTGACACGTTTTCTGTCGCTCTGCATGCGGCATTTGGATCACTGGTCTGATTGGTTGTGGATCGATCCAATTGCGTACAGAAGCATTTTGATCGACGTCTGTTGGTCACGCCTCTCGGAAGTGGAAGGTGACTACAACCTCTCAACGTTAGCCAGCCTATGATTGACCAACAGGACACTCAACATTGATGTGATAAACAAGCACCCTCTACTGGATCCATAATCAATCTCAACTGATACTGAGATGCAGTTTGGCATCAGCAAGGCGAGCTATTGACAGAAAATTACCTTTTTGTTCACGTGTGCATGTGTTCACCATCCACGTGAAAAAAGGAACATGCTCCTCTTTCATGGCTTCTATTGTGCTCACAGCGTCAGAGAAGAACAGAGGGGGAACTATTGTTGCAAAGTGGCCACTTGTGTGTCTTTCACTGCCGCATGTGTCTTTCTTTTCCTCCCACGTCGGCCACCACCTCCCCCCTCCTCCTCGCCCTAAGGAAGAAGGTAGGGGAGTGTAGATTATAGCTTATCCCTGCTCTGCACTGCAATGCCTCGCTCTGACAGCAAAGCCCTTTCACCTACATTCAGAGTCTGCCTAACACACACACACACACACACACACACACACACACACACACACACACACACACACACACACACACACACACACACACACACACACACACACACCCAGTCTGCCTGCTCGGTCTTGTCATGCAGAGTGCAGCAGCTCTGCAATCTGACATGAATCCCCAACAGGAGGGAAGTATTTACCATCTGTCTACGTTTACAAACTCTCTCCGTCTCCGTCCCTCTGTCTGTCTGTCTGTCTGTCTTTCCTCCTTAATCCCCTCTTCCGGTCTCTCCTTCGGCTTCTCTGAAAAATAAATAAAAGGAGAAACAGAAGAAGCAGAGGAGGAGGAGGAGGAAATACTGTAGGAGGAGATGAGAGACTGCGAAAACGAGTACGACATGTCATGGCGGTTGCACAAGCTCAATGGTGGTTTATGACTTTATTTTTTACCGTAAAAAAAACCCTCCTGCTGTGTAGTAACAGCACAGCCTGATTCACTGTCTAAGATTGCAATCTTTCATTCAACCGGCGATAAACACCAGGAACCGTCTTCTTTCCCAGTCTAATCAGAATCATACGAGTCATGTCGCAACACTGGACTGTTCAAAGTTACAACATGTGAACTGAGTTAAAGGTTCAACTGGGTTCTGACCACGTGAACTCTTTGTTTTCATATGATTTATTATTTTATTTTTCTTAGACAAGAGCAAACCCAATTTGCCACAGTTGTGGGGAAGTTGGTGTTTTTAGTGCAAATTTGTTCTAAAACAAAGATCTTTCAAACCAAAAGTGAGACCATATTTGGATGAGAGGGCGGAGTTGGGGACGAAGTTAAAAAAGAAGTTTTGCCCCAGAGGGCAAAGACTAGCAGGTCAACTTGCATAACTTCCTCTGTCAATCACACCATAGCCACGCCTTAAAGCATACCATACTTTTATGTATGGGGAATCGTCTTTTAGAAGACAACAAACAATCGCATTCCAAATTCCAGTTTTTACTGCATTGTCTTTTGTCCCAACCCAAACCTTTGTAATAACTGATCTGTTTGACTCTACATTTGAAGAAGACCTAAAACGAGTGACTGTCCATAAACTCATACTGACATTCTAAATCTCGTCAATCAAACCACTCTAGTTGGTATTTTGGTCGTTAAGAGAACACAGGTTTCAGGAACTCCTGCATTGGCTTCAACTTATTGGATGTTGATCAATTGAAGCTTCCGTTGGGTTTAATCCACCGTGCTGCTACGGGAACATATAAGTTGCGTGAGAAACAGTCGATTCTGTGCGATCTAGTCATATAGTTGATCATTTTCAATAAGGAAATGTAAATCCCAGTCAGCATGTCAATGTAGGCCCCATAACGGTTATATTCAGGCTGATATGGGTCCCAGGTGGTGGGTTCTTGTCCGTGGTTTCCATGGAGTCCCCTCCCGTGTTTGCACACATGGGCTTCTCATCTTGGGCCCATGTTACTGAAACCATATGGAAGCTGCATAATTTGCCCACATCAAGCTCATGCCCACTTAGCCCACGTAGCCTGGAAAGGCTGAGCGTAAAGATGGCCCTTCCATTTCCAATGCAAGGCTACAACATGCATTCATTATGCATAGTATTCATGTTTGTAGCGATCCTTACTTTATATACTTTGGACGGCGCTAAATATGATTTATTTCACCAATCAAAACATTAACCACTGTAACATTATCATGGAGGGCTGTGGTGGAATTGTTGTTGTTGTTGCTACTTCCCCCCTCTGTGATGTCACAGTTCACGCTTAGGTGATGCATGTGACACAGAGGGAAAACCGACCACTGTCAAAGGTTATAGTGTTAATGTCCTATTTTTAACCACTTCTCCAAGCCTTTGTTTTGTGAAAGAGGCTTTAGACTCGTAAATAAATGAATTTGATTTGGGTGAGCAAGCAGAGGTCAAGGTCACGGTGGCTTCACAAAGCATGTTTTTGGCCTGTTGGACATTAACTTCCTTTTAAGTGAACATGTGCGTGATTCATAAGCAAAAACAATGGAGGCATAAAAATATATGGATGATTCTGATTTATTTCTATGCTTGTGGCACTTCTGTATATTTGGTGGGGTTTGTCATATAAAACCGTAACAAGTCGAGGACACGGTGGAGTAGTGGCTAGCATCGTTGTCTCACTCAATGAGTGAGAGTTTAATTTAAGATTCCAGCGTTTTTTTATAAGTGAGAGCTAACTAGTTTCACCCTTGAGTTCCAGAATGTTTCCAGAGTGCATCTTTTCATTTTGAAATAATAAAAAATGAACAATATGAAACTTAGATAAAAGACCTTTTTTTTTTAATCTCCATCTTTGTTCGTACATGTGTCATCTTGCTTTTCAAAGTGTTTACTCTGGCAACATGAAGCGCTTTCTCATCATTTGTACAATCTGGAGGCTTCACTGCAGTTATTTATGTCTTTCTTTTTGGTGGATGATGAAAGTTGGTTGTTGTAATTTGTACCACAGAGAGCCTCGTCTTTGCTGCACTGTTGTGCGGATCACAGTCGACATGAGCCTGTGAAGATATTTCTCTGAGTCTTTCTCTGAGTAACTGGAGCAAATACAATTGAGGCAGATTATACCCAGTGAAATGTGATGCACCTTATCACGCACACACAATCAATAGCCTTTATTTTGCACTAAATACGACATCAGTCATGAAATTGTATTGATAAGACAAAAAAACAGTCATTTCAATACGATCGAATGTGTTATTTTGTGACTTCAGTGTTTAAAGTCCTTTTGTTCAGATTTGCACAAGGCTGCATTCACACTGGATGATGCAAGTGACCCAGTTCTGATCTTTACCTCCTTATGTGGCACAAATCAAACATGACCCATGGCAGTGTGAGCAGGAAAAACAAGCACATGGATCCAGATATCGTCAGCTCACATTCAGGACTCAGTCGTACGCGGAAGAAAATAAATGAGATACAAATCAGATTAAGTGGATTTGCATGTACAGTGGAAGCAGACAGATCAGATGTTACCCCGTCAATGCAACTTGTGCTTCCTTAAAAATAGGACGGTGGTGAATGACGTAATGTACGCTATGATCAGGTGACTCTCATTCAACCGTGTGCAATGGAGGACAAGGATCTCATTTTCATAGTAACGCCACAGTCACTTCTGTTTTTGGCCCAGTAAACACTTCCAGATCAGTTGCCATGTCTTCCCTGTGGTTAGTGTGAGCTAACTAATGCAGATATTGGTCACTTTTGATTTAGACAACGTATCAGAATTGGACATTGAGTCCTGCAGTGTGCATTAAATGCAGCCGCAGTGACACAAAGTTAGCAAA
This sequence comes from Microchirus variegatus, assembly GCF_963457635.1. Taxonomy (NCBI): domain Eukaryota; kingdom Metazoa; phylum Chordata; class Actinopteri; order Pleuronectiformes; family Soleidae; genus Microchirus; species Microchirus variegatus. The sequence continues at coordinate 25,497,432 of NC_139805.1, read as the reverse complement.
CAAGGCAGCAGTGGATCAGCTGTTTCTGTGTCCCTATGAGCTAAAATCACGACTTTCTCTATGGACTTTGGTGTAGGAGAGGGGGTTTCAGTGAACTTACAATATAAATACAGCAGCAAATGCTTATTGTTTGTGGGCATATACTGTTTCACTGTTCTCAGTCCTATTATACTCGTTATACAGTCTTATGTTGGTTTCTGGTGGAATGCACCCTAACCCTAGCCCTTACCTGTACAGTACAGCATGGTTTGGCATGCTAAAGTCCTGGTTCAGGCTTGGGTTTCGACCGAGAACATGACCTTTGCTTGGTAGGCAAGATGTGGGCTGTGCCTGATGACCACACTGCGTGACACTGTACTGGTGACGACATTGAATGTAATGCAACAGACGAGATGTCCAACTTTGTATGAGAACAAAACATTGGAGAGAAAGAGAAAAACTGAGTGATGTTTTTCTGTCGTGCGTGGAGCCAGTCTAGCTTCACTGTGACCATACCGTACGACTTTACTCTAGTACCCCAAGGGAATGTTTGTCAAAACATGGAATGGTAGGGACTGGTTATTTTGGTACCGTACTGAACCTCTCCACTCATTGGAAACGCGGCTTTTGTGTCAGCACCTCATACTACACACAAAAACCAGAACTATCACTTTAATGCTAACATTAGCCACATAGTGGGCAAAACTTTCTTTATAGCCGCATTTAAGTATGGCCCCAAGACTCCAATATGCAAGCACAGATTGAGCGATTATTAAAAAGCGCCATCTAAATGCAGATGGATGTTACCTTTGGCTGAACAGCTTGTCAGGTTTCATGTCTTGTACGTAATGACCGAGCGAGACGCTGCAATTTGCAATAAATATCATATTTTCTTCATCTCGTCTTCCAGCAGAGCAGCTGATTGTTGGTTCTGTCTTCATTAGGGTGCCTGAGGGTCAACTGGGACTGGAATGAGATCATGTGGATTTGGCTGCCCTCCACATAGCCTATTCACTCACTCACTCACTCACTCACTCACTCACTTACACTCTCTCTCTTACACACACACACAATTAGGCACAACTATTTCTTCCTGTTAAAGCTTCCTGTTGGCAACTCAGAATATAGTGTGACTGCTTTCTTGTATGTGTTATCACTGTCATTCACAACCAAACTTTCTGGCATCTTATCAGTTTACTAATGAGCACACACACACACACACACACACACTGAGTAAACTGAGTTTTAGAGGACTAGCTTTTATAGAAATTAGTCCATTACTTCATAGGAACTTCGTCAATGTGGGTGGAGCCGTTCATATGTGACAAAAACAAAAACTAGTGATGGGTAAAACAGTTATGAGAGTTAATAAGAAAGAAGTGCTGGGCACGTTAACGCATGACGCGTTTCCATGACGACTGACCGGAAAAAGACATCTTTATGTGCCGTGGCACCAGAGTCCAGGCACTGTTTACCAGTTAGCTCCGTTAGCCCGCCTACAGTCGAACTGTTTATTAAACGGAAAGAGCAGCGTTACAAATAACCAAGCATACCTGTGTACTGCGTATGTGTGCCTCTGTTGAGACTCATTTTAACTAACGGGAGTCACGTAAACATCACGTCACACGCGTCTTTTTCTGGTCAGTCGCCATGGAAACGCGGTGTGCGTTAACGCCGTGAACCACTGTTAACGTGCCCAGCACAACTTTCTAATTAACTCTAATGATTCAGTAAACCGTAAATAACTGTTTTACCCATCACTAGTTTGTTATTGTCACATATGAACGGCTCCACCCACATTGACGAGGTTCTTATGAAGTAATGGAAAATGACCTGATTCCAAACCGAGTCGAGGCGAGTAGTGCTCGAACTGTATCATGGAAAAGTGCCTGTACTGGTCCTTGTAATATCTCAAAGTGACTTCCTGCTCACACACACTCTCCTGTTCAGCCTCTGCTCTAAATAACCCTCTGGTTTGATGAGTTCTACGCTGATATATATATTTTTTTTTTTTGTCTGCGTGACACTCGAGCAGCGTGTGACGCGTTGATGGTTCCTGCAGTTTTGACCGCAGATTTCTCAACAGATGTGGAGCGCCAAGATAAGCCTCTCATTTGCTGACAGTTGCATCCTGTTTCCTTCCTCCTCACCTTCCTGTCTGCTAAATATGAAACAACAGCAAAAACGTCAAGACCTAACAAGCTTGTGATGACAAAGGTTTGGCAAACAAAAAACCAACATGTAAACCTGAACCACTAACGTTTTTTAATTCTTCAGAGTAAAAACATGCACCACATCCTCTGTAAACTGCCACTCAGACCATACATCCTTAGTGCACCTTTATGCTTTTAAAGGGATAGTTTGGGCAGTGTTGAAGTGAATAACTGCTTTTCGAC